>NW_024539075.1:0-12495 GCF_016647635.1 Suillus subaureus | reverse complement strand
CAGGCTCGCTGGGTGGAATGAGAGTAGCGACGAAGAAGAGGAGGAGGAAGAGGATGAGGAGGATGAGGAGTGCTGATTCTGACGAGGAACGCCCTTCGACTTTGGAGAGTAAGAAGCCGGGTCCTGTCACGCCTGCACCGATTCCGGCCACCAGACCTCTGCGTCCCGGTAGTGCAGGGCGTGCTGTGACGCCTGGAGAACAAGCAACGGACGCGAATCCCTACGCGCAGTTACGACATCCTCGTAATTTACCACCTGTTCCGAGGCCGCTGACACAAGGTCAGCATACATCTCTTCATTGAATTTTCTGAGCTGACGATCTATATGCGGTGTGCCAGATGACTACATGAACGCCATACCACCACCTCGGCGACTCGCATCTGATCAGCACATGCGAACACCAGATGATGCCCCTCACCTGCGTCCACAGTCTGAATATACTTCTCAAGTTCTTCGTCCACAAGCGGACTTTAACCAGCACACTGCCGCTCGTCAGAGCATTTGGACACAGGTTCTCGATCCTGGTCGTACGCCTGGTTCCTATCCCCAACCTGAAACTCCCTCACATCAACGAGACCCTTTCATCCAGTTGGAACCTGCTTCTCATTCTATGACGAAAGCTTTCACCCCTCATGGTCTGCTATCTGCTGGGATGCAGGACAAGCAGGATCGGTCTGCCAAGAGACAGGAAGAGCTTGCGCGGGAAACTGGTGCCTCGCTCATCAACGTTCCTAATAAACCACCACCGCCTCAGACGGGTCTCTTGGGTGCCATCACTGCTCATGAACGCGAGCGTAAACGCGAAGGTGGCGTCGGTGCTGCCCTGACGGAGCGTGAGCGCGAAAAAAGGATGGCTGAAGATCGTCAACGCAAGATTGATGACTTCCAGCGCAATCAACTGGAGATGCAGGGCATGTATGGAGGTGGCCAGCAGTACCCGAACATGATGGGCAACCCGATGATGGCCAATCCTATGATGATGGGCATGAACCCGATGATGACTGGTGGGAATCCGATGATGGCTGGTGCCAACCCCATGATGAACGGCGGCGCCAACCCCATGATGACGGGTGGATATATGGGTTATCCGGGTATGATGCCAGGATTTGGAAATCCGCAGTTCTTTGCGCAGCAGGCAGCACAAGCCGCTTACCAACAAGCTATGATGGCATATTCCACTGCCGGGTCACATGTCGCGATGGCATGCAACCCATGCCCATGAATCCCATGATGACGCGGTGGAATGGGCTACGATCCTCGATGTCGATGATGGGCGTGCCGATGATGGGCAACCCTTGGGCATGATCATATGGGCGGAGGTATGGGGCTGGGGATGGGCAGGCGGTGGTATGGCTGGTGGTGGCATGGGAGGTATGGAGGCATGGGCATGCAAATGACAGGTGGTTCGGCGTTCGACGCAAGGTATTCTCCAGCTAATATCGAAGATCTTCGTCCTCCCGCCTTGCTCGCTCAGGGTCAGCGCACTGGTCACAGTTCGTCCCGGATAGCTCGGCTGGTCAAGGATCGCCCGCCGGACCACGCCCCGTCGATGCTCGCGACAGCCCGAAAAGTTGATCAGCAGTCCCTTATTTCTACACCTCCTCGTTTAGGCATTTCTCCTTCTCGGTCAGGCGTGCAAGGACAGTTAATTGAGTCACGCTTTTTTATGAAGTTTACGACCATAAAATGCCTTTTGCCTAGTTATCATCATGCTTCATAGCTCCACTCTTCATGACTTGGTCATATCAATTATCTTCTGCATAGTTATATCTGGGTCCTGACGAAATTGTTACGGTAGTATCAGGTGTTTCTGTCCACACTAGGTGTTTTCACTGGTAAACTGTGCGAAATTTGAGCGGATGCAATATTCGGCCCACGTCTCGGATCAGAAGTCTTGTCCGAGTCAGTGACCAGTGTCAGTTTGTCACCAACCTCCAACGGCTCATTACTTGGTGTCGAAGTTTCTACGTCACTACGCCCACACTCACTTTCTGAGAAGGTTGACAGATGGGTGTAAAGTCACTATGGGATCTCTTGTCTCCAGTGGGCCGCCCAGTACCGTACGCATACTATGATTTCCGGGATTCTAACATGCTTAATAAACGTTGGAATCGTGTCAGGCTCGAGACCATCGAAGGGAAAGCTCTCGCCATTGATTCTAGTATTTGGATCTACCAATTTCAAGCTACTATGCGCGACAAGGATGGACGTGCATTGGTTAACGCACATGTGCTTGGTTTCTTCCGACGTATCTGCAAGCTATTATTCTACGGGATTCGCCCAGTCTTTGTGTTTGATGGAGGAGCTCCTGCGCTGAAAAGAAACACGATTGTAAGACACTCTTTCTTTATGCTCACCGCAATGCTGACCGAACGGTATAGATCGAGCGTAAGAAAAAGAAGAGTGGTGCCGCTGCAACTCACGCCAGGATTGCGGAGAGGCTGCTGGCAGCCCACATGAGACGGGAGGCTTTGGCACATACTCAAATGTCACAGTATGCGACATATCGTATCCTGAACGAATGTGCAAATGCTTATATATATGAGCCAGCCCTTCACCGTCAAAGGGCAAGCAGAAAGTGCCCCCGGGACCCGTGGTCCTGGATGAGAATGTGGTCTACCTTGAGGATATTGATGATTCTGCACCAAAGACACCGGCAAAGAAGAAGGCAGAAGAAACACCTCCTTCGTCAAAAAGGAAAGCTCGCTTTTATGATCATGATCCTTACAGGCTTCCAGAAGTGAATCTCGAGGAGCGCGTGGCAAAGGCTACTAGTTCACAGGCTCCAGACCCGCGCCTCGCCACAGAGGAAGAGCTCCGGACATTCATAGAAGAGATGCGTCCAGAGGACTTTGATGTCTCCTCTCCGGCATTCCGAGAGCTGCCCACAGAAGTTCAGTATGAAATTGTTGGTGACCTTCGGTTGAAGTCACGTCAGACATCGTACAAGCGCCTACAGAACATGCTACGGAAGGCAGAGACTCCTCTGGACTTCTCTCGAGAACAGATCAAGAATCTCAAGCAACGAAATGCTCTGACCCAACAGCTCTTGACGACTACCGACAGCATCGGTAAAGCCCACATCACCATTCCCGTTCGAATTGCCAATGAACGAAATAGAGAGTATGTCCTTGTCAAGAACGAAGGGGCAGATGGCGGATGGGTCTTGGGCATCCGAGACGACGGCACGCGGTCAAAACCAATTGAGATTGATCAAGACAAACCCACGATTCAAAGCGACAGCGATGATGACATGGAGATGGAGGAAGTCAGTATGTACGCTACCGGAATCCTTCGTTATCATCGATCATCCGTTCATTGCGTTGTTAGACCAGGGAATGCAACCCCTGACCCCGATCTTCGGGAGTTCCAGGCAAGCATGGCATTGCACGCGATAGGCAAACGCTTGCAGCCATGCGTGCCAAAACCTGTCCAGAGGCGAATCAAATCGAAGCCTTTATTTGAGCCGGATGACGACGAGGACATATACAGACCTTTGGACGAATTTGATCACATCGGGGATCCTGAGCTTGCTCTTGCCATCCAGGCTTCACTAGAAGATCATACTGCAAATTACAGTACGTCTTTCCAGAGCAGGGACATGGCGAAATTTGACCTTCGTTCAGTCACTTCAGAACCTTCTAAACCTAGTCCTCCTGCAACTCCTCAGTCAAAATCTGCCCTTCGACACCATGATTCTGATGATGATTTATACACGTCCCCTTCTCGGTTGGAGACCGCACTTTCGATCGCGGGGGCTGGTCCGGTGCCAAGGTTGTCTGGAGCTTTGCATGAACTTCCATCGCAATCTGCGTTTGGGAAGGTGGCTTTGTTGATTTCACCGAAGACAGCATTGCGTCCCATCGACCAATCATCCTTGTCAGAATCAGAAGAAAGCATGGATGAAGTATCGCCTAGACAGGCAGTTGAGGTACCACACAGAAAGCCATCGCCCGTTGTTAGCAACGCCCATGTCGAGACGCCACAATCTCCCAAAGTTTTACAGGGGGCTGCACAAGATTCGGATGACGACATGGAAGAAGTCCCAGTCATTGATGCCAGTCACGTTCATAATATACCCGAGAGTTCTGTACCTACGGCAATCTCAGCACCGGAGGATGCGACGAAAGAACAGCAGTCAACGTTCCCTGCATCTTTTCAGCTACTGAAGTCACTAGAACGTCCGCCACAGCCTTCAACCCCTAGTGTGGTCACGCCCGAGGCTCAGATACCTGAGAGCGACGATGAATCTGATGTCGAATGGTCACGGGCTCCGTCTCCTGTGCTCGGTACTGCTCCAGAGAGTACCGATCAAAGAGCGTCTGCTGCTGCGGAAACGTGGGATGCCGCCGAGGAAATGGATCCACATGCTGAAGAAGGCGAATTTGCCCGGTTTATCTCGCAAGTCAAGGGCAAAGATTTGGATGCCGTCAGACATGAGATCGACGAAGAGATTCGGACATTGAATCAACAGAAGAAGGCAGCGATGCGTGATTCAGAGGATATCACTCAACAAATGATCTCACAAATTATGGTATGTGTGCCGTGCTGAAGGTAGTATTATTCATTTGAGCTCACCATCGGGTTCAAGCTCTTGCTGCGTCTCTTCGGGATTCCATACATGACTGCACCGATGGAAGCTGAAGCACAGTGCGCAGAATTAGTGTCGCTAGGCTTGGTCGAGGGCATCATAACGGACGACTCGGACGTTTTCCTTTTCGGAGGCATGCGCGTCTTCAAGAATATGTTTAATCAATCTAAGACTGTGGAATGTTTTCTTTCCTCCGATCTGTCGCGCGAGCTTGGACTGGAACGTGATACACTCATCCGTCTGGCGTACCTGCTCGGAAGCGACTATGTCGAAGGGCTTCCTGGTGTTGGCCCTGTAATGGCCATGGAACTGCTGAAAGAGTTTCCGGGCGAGGACGGCCTTCATAAGTTCAAGGACTGGTGGACAAAAGTCCAAAGTGGGCGGGACCGAGCAGAGGACAATACTACCAAATTCCGGAAGCGTTTCGTATGTGCCTTGCTGAAATTTTTTGATGCTAGCTTATATGAGCTTATCTCTTGATCTAGAAAAAGAAGTTCAAAAACTTATACCTGCCCCTGGAGTGGCCTAATGCGTCAGTGGTGAGTGGCTGCCGTTTTATTGGGCTACAATGGAGAGGTGATCTCTGTGCCGTAGAGGGATGCTTACTATCATCCGACGGTGGATTCATCAGATGAGCCGTTTAAATGGGGTATGCCCGACCTCGACGCCCTCCGACAGTGCGTAATGACCGCCTCCGGTACTTGAAAAAAATGCTCACAGGGCTCCGCAGCTTTTTTCACGAAGAGCTACGCTGGAACCAAGCCAAAGTCGATGAAACACTTCTACCAATCATTCAGAAAATGAATAAGCGGAGCCAGGTACGGACCAAGCCACGTGGCATGTCAATGTTTGGGTGTACGATTAATTCAATATGTTTGCTAGGTCGCAGCTATAAATCGGCAAGGCAACCTAAACAGCTTCTTTGATGTTGCGCCCGGTAGCGGATCATATGCTCCACGGAAACGACAAGCATATGCAAGTAAGCGTCTTCAGCAAGTGGTTACGGATTTCCGAGATCAGCAGGCAAAATGGAATATAAGTACACCAATATCTGATGAGGCAGATGGCCTTGTACCCGAAGACGGGAAGGAGCCCGCCAACAAAAAGAGGAAAACAGGCGCTAAGAGCCGAACGAAATCCAGTCCCATGGTGGCACAACAAAAAAGACAGGGGACAAGAACTGGCCGTAGAGGCAAGAGCTGCGATGCCAGAGCGCGAGGCTCGTCCTCCAAGACAGTTCAGGAATCCGAGTCTGAAAGCGGGGATGAGTATGTTGGCAATGTGATTGATGACGGTCTTTCTGCCACAGAAACATCAAAACCCCGTCTCCGCCCACGGGCAAGACCAGTGGTAAAAGGGTCCCGAATATCTGACAGATACACCATGCTTGCGGCAGAGTCCGAGGGTTCTTAGCTTAAGCAACATATACATAACTACCATCAGAGCACATGTACTTCCTGAGAGCCGAAGTTCTGAATGTGCGTTATTTGGCGGAGTGAACGGTGGCGAACTGGCAGACTCATCGTGCAAAGATAGCAAAACGCGTGAGAGCAACATTCTCCCAGATAAGAAACGCGAGGTCTAGGTACACCGCAATATTACTCGTCGATCTCTTCAGTCTCTTCTCTAGCCTAGAACAAGGGTCAAATTAACCCATTGAGTGCACACGTGGGGGCAGGCCCACCTTGTTTTCTTCAAGTCCGCCAAGTTCACGTACAAGACCGGAGTACGGGTATTCCCGGGGTACGGTTGGTCTCTCTGGAACGAGCGTGTACTTGCACAGGAAACCGAAGCCAACGAACGCCGAGATGGCGAGAGAAAGCTGGAATAAAGCCTTATGCGGAGGAACTGGAGGAGTATCAGGGCCCCACATGGATAGAACTTCGTCGTATTCTTGTATCTGAAAAAAGGTAAAGTCTGAGACGCGATTACGCGCCGGTAAATGGGTAATGTGCTGACCGGGTCACCGAAGTTCCGTCGCATTTGTTGATCCCACCAGCCTCTAGCAGGAAGTTCCTGGTTTGAAATCCATGGAAGGTCAGGGTAATCGCCAAGCTGAGGGTCTTTTTCTTGGGGTTTGAAAGTTGCAGGCGTTGCATAGGCGCGCCATAATAGGGGTGACAGTTTTAAATGTCGCTTGGACACAACGCTGCTAATAAGACGTAGCGAGCTCATCGAAGTCGAGGTGAAGTTCAGTGTTACAGTGATCAACCCAATTAGACTACCGTCGAGTCCCCCAGAAATAACGTTTAGGACACCGGACACCACTGCGGACCCATTCATTATGAGAAACCGACGGGAAGTACTAGGAAGTACTAGTACGAATCATGTTGCAAGCGAGCTCAAGCGACGGCATCTTTCCTATCTTCGCGGCCCTGCAAGTCTACGAATGTGGTACAACCTTCATGACGTGCTTGGAAAAGATGCGGCCTTCCTCGGCCATCATCACCTGAGTCCCCAATTTTTTTTAAGGTAGATCGATTTCTCGTGTCGATATAAGCTACACTGCTAACTTTTGCATTTGCATCACAAGTCCACATATAAACTGGCCCATCTGTAGTACCCCACACATGGCCATCAGTGGGATCTCGCATGCCCATGCATCCTCTTCCTTCACCATGAACAATAGCCCACATACGAACATCGACATCGAGCTGCTTTCATTGCCAAAATGTAGGCGGCTTCCCAACGAGGTTATTTCGCCCTTGACATATACAAACGACGTCGTGAACTTGTGAGTTCTTTTTTAACAAGCTTCGACTTTCATCGTTCTTACCAATGATGTCCCAGTGATCACTGGGATCATATGTTCATAACAAACTGTTGCCGGAGCTTGACTCTTCATGAGTTTGACGGACCTCCATCTACAATTCTTGATCTCGGATGTGGGCGCGGTCTTTGGGCCATCGAAGCCGCCAAGCATTGGCAGGTTGGTGAGAATACATACAACACACCGTATTTTTTGACAGGAGAGCGTAGGGCAGCACAGTTGTTGGCTTCGACATCGAGCA
Organism: Suillus subaureus; assembly: GCF_016647635.1. Lineage (NCBI taxonomy): Eukaryota > Fungi > Basidiomycota > Agaricomycetes > Boletales > Suillaceae > Suillus > Suillus subaureus. The sequence goes on along the minus strand of NW_024539075.1, from coordinate 4,893 downwards.
CACACAACCGCGCTCTAATGTCCTCGAAAAGTCTGTTTCTCGTCGGCTAAAATGGGTTCAAGGCAATCTGTAACGTGTTCCTTGCACATTTCATAATCCGCGTCATATCTGATGCGCTTCTTCAGACTAGAACAGCTACCATTTTTGACCGGCCAATTTGACTTCGTGAGGATGGTTCGAATGGGTTTACACATCCCAGAAGATGAGGTTAGTGTTTATGGTGTCAACTTGCTAACTTACTAATGGCCCATCCACAGTGGCCATCAGTTCTGGCGGTAAGCGAGGTGTCTGTCGCATGTCGTAAAACCTTTTGAATTGCTTTTACCCAACTCACATCAGGAGATCGCCCGCATCCTCAAACCTCACGGTGTACTCGAGGTGCGGAGCTGTTCTTCGGTTGTATTACGTATGGAACTACCCTGACGGACTTTCAGGTTATTGAAGAAGACCTACTATTTCCCTGCCAATCTACGCGATCACACGATGTGACACCCAGCAGTGGAAAGTCTTTTGGTAGCTCTACCCAGGGCTCGAATACGGTTGTGACTACAACCTCTCATGACAAATCTGTTTCGTCCTTGAAAACCAAAGATAACACAAATACCAGCCTAGATACATTCTCTGGAACGTCGTCAACCTCACTACCCTCCGTGCTGGATGCCCAACTTAGGCATCCAAAACCCCCAGATCCTCAAGATCACTCACGGCTTCAGCGTGCGTGGGAGGAAATGCTAGACAACTATTTCTTGTCACCGCAGCCACTTTCCGTCTTACCGTTGTATCTCTCGTTATCATTCTCCAGCATTCGGTCACATCCCCCTTTGCAAATTCCCTTGCCACGCAACTCCTCGGACAGACAACAGCTCACGACTCAACATTCGACATCGACTATACAGCTTGATCCTGCAATTCTTTTCGAGCTTCGACCCTTGTCAGCCCAACCGTCGTGTGAAGCCGATTACAGCGCCCGTGCTTCTGTGATGACGGCAGGGGGTTCTCAGCAGAGTATGTCGTCGTGGGCATGCATGCACCTAGCTCGAACCGTGCGTACAATCGTGGGTTGCAAGAGTCGATCTGGAGTGCCTACGAAAGATTGTACGGCGAAGATCCTACGCCTGTAGTCGTTCGAACAACACAACAGAAGTCCACCTCAGCTTGGTCCGACCTCCGCCCATCGCCTACCAATCCGCTTCGCGATTACTTTGAACGCGATTGGATCAATTGGGAAAAGTAATTCATTCGCCTTTTGTATGAACGAATCTACGTAACTGATTTGTTTGTGTTCGTACAGCGATATGGCAGATCGTACCAGCTTACGGGGACGCATGCGAACGGAATTGATGTGGAGCGAGCCCGTCGGTAAACCTCCAGATTGGCGCCTCTGGCGTAATTCTCTGCCGCAGGAAGATGCGTGTTCTTCTCGAAATGAATCGGCGGAATATTGCCGGAGCCTTCGTGGCTTTGTATGTTTTAAATCATGAGTCATGACACACGACTTCATATATATACCCCTTCATCATACACAATCTCGCATGTTTCAATAAATGGACTGATGTCATATCAGGCATTTTCGGCTCTCCCATGGCTCCCATGTATTAGAGCGATACAGGGCCTTTTACATCTAAACCAGTATTGATGAGTGATCGGATCCGGGTTCTATTCGATCATCGTCGATTGTCGCGATCGTGATGTTGTGAAATCGACCTCACACCTGGGACGTGTGGTTGTCAAGAAACCGCCGTGAACTATACGTTATTATGTATCTGTACAGAGAAGCTTGTAAGGAATAGATTAAGAAGTGTAACAACATTGGACAAGATCGACAGTGTCGTGGATCGATAGTTTAGGTATAATAGTTGAATCGTGTGAGGGTTGAAAAAATATGCGAGAAATGAAAATTGCAATTGTTTCTTTCCGACGAAATCATATGCCTTCTTTCATATGCCACGCTTCCGATTATGGCTGGCAAGAAGCTTGAGACGGTCGAGAACGTTCGTGTGAGGAATATGAAATAACGGTTTCCGTGCCGAGTTGCGATGCCTCATACGTTAGTGGGCATGATGCAAGACTTGGATTTTAATAGGGTGGGGGGTTGCCCGATCGGCGCTCCTCTGGATCCTTATCGGTGTCACCTCCAATGCAAGCGAGCGACAGTTCGGGGTTCCGAGCAACATTCGCAAAGGAAAAGACATCGCGCTGTGGAGCGAGCGAGGTAGACTCAGGCTGAGGACAAATGAAAGTGAGATCGACAGAGAAGAGTGCCCCAGACATGGGAGTATCCCCAACGGGAGTTCCACGATACACGAGCTCACAGCGAGGTGGATTGCAACGAAAACTACAACCCCAGCCCTTAGTGATCATCCGCCCAACCGAAAGAATATTGACCATCGTGTCTGGAGCATGCAGACAGTTTGCCAGACGAATATGATGGCGATTTCCGTTGATAGCGAGCCAGGCTACACAATCACCACGTCCAGAGATAGATACCCGACATTGGCCGTGCGCACAGTGACAGGATTGGTGGCGGAATACGACCAAATAATTCACAGGCTCTAATGAGCGTGAGCGAGGTGCTACAGTCCAGGATGGTAGAGATAACATGAGTCACGATATTGGGTGGCGAGGGAGAAATACGCGGCCAGAAGGTGGACCCTGTAGACGCATGAGAGATCAAAGTGAAGAGCGCGGGGTTCGCTGGTGTGGCAAATACAGGGATCATAGCGGATACTGATGTGGCGAATACTGCCGCGTGGGTACCAGTCAACTTCTTCTTTTTGCGCTGCCATGGAGCTTGACCTTCCATGCCGCCACCTTTCGCATCACAATGATCATGGGCATGGTCTCCCCTCCCGCATCCAGGCGTCGTACAAAACACGCCACCTGCATTGTACATATGCTTTGGTGGCCTGGTGATAGGGTCGGTGTTCAATTCTGCTATCGCAGCTCTTTCCGCGTGTGCACGCTCGGATTCTGCATGGGAAGAGGACGCGATAATTTGCATGTCGACAAGACGCGATGCCTCGGGAATAATACGTGCAGCGCAGCTTTCAAAGGTGTGTAGTGTGAGGGGGTTGGACTCCGTCGAGAAAGATGTGGAGATGATGATGCTCATGAACGCATCGTGATCCCAGGATATGCGCTGTATGCCAAGTCCTGACTTAGATTGTTGCCACACATGCGTTGCTGGCAGTCCCAAGAATAGACAGAAGACGGCTTCGTCATCGGCGTACACATCCATGGCCAAGTTCTTTGAAAACAAATAGAAAAAGAGAATCGTGGCCAAGAGTCTTTCGCGAAGAAAGGCCTGCTGCCTGATGAAACCGGAGGCATCCGCCGAATCTTTCATCTTCAAGGTATGAATGGTCTGGGGAATATGATCAGATATGGGGTGCTGATATCGTCGCGATGGAAAAGGGTTTCCGCTATCTTCCCTATCTTGATATCCTCGGGCAACCGTATCGGCATTTTGATCAGCATTGCGGGTTTTCAAGGATCAATGCTTTTAGAGACTAGGGGTCGGCGTTGCCGACTTTTTACCTTGCGGAGCTCTTTCGCTTAATTTGACTTGCCCACAATATCAACAGGGCCAAATATCTTTGATTACTCGCTCCTACCATCCTTGCAGATCAAGTGTTATGTGCAGATCCAGCAGAGTTTAATCGTACGTCAGTTAGTTATATGTTGGCGTCTTTTACCCTAATTTATTACTGAGGAATCGCTCAGAAAATGGCACGCGACTTAGATACTACAGTGGTGTATGCAGATACACTTCTGTTAGCAGAACGGTTGAGAGATGCTGCTCTCAAAATTCCTCGAGTGGTCAGTTAAGAAATTGGTGCTTGGGCTGTTTGTCTGACAATTAACTTACGGACTTTCTGTGTTCTCTTTTGCCGCATTTTTGATAATGGTTATGTCGTTCGTTCGTCGTATTGTCCGCTGTGAATGAAGTCCATGACACCTGTTGTGATGACATAATCTGAGTTAGTCATTTGCTCGTATCTAATTGCGGAATGCGCCAGGCTGTTGACTTTCATACAGAAATGACGGCAAGCAGCTACATTTGTAGAATCGCAGGTCAGACGATCAATTGGAGTCGTGGTTCATATTCAGGCGAGTAGTCTTTGTCACTATGCATTTTTTCATATCTTGGACAGGTTTCAGGTATAAATCAATTTGGACGCATTCGCGCTCTCGTATGCTCTGGATATTGGAGCACATACCATCCTCGCATATGCTGTGTGCTTTTGCATCAGCGTGGTTGAAACAACCTCGAGGTTAATTGTTCGCGCTGTTATCGAACCTCGGGCCGTTCATAGCATGGTATATGTGTGAGGGCCAGTGATGAAATGAGTTTGCCGGATGGATTTTAAAAAAGTAGTGTAATTATTGTTCGGGAGGATCGTTCTTTCGTTCTTGAAGATACTTTGTACCATTATCTCATTCGCCATAATGTAATTCTGTGCAGAATCAGCAATAACGCAGTCTAATTCATTTTGGTGTGTCTGGTGTCAGACGGTTCGCGATGATCACGTGTATATTTTGTGATGTTTACCACCACAGGTCACGCCGCATTCATAGACCTTGCTCCGCAAGGTAACTTGTTCGAGAACAAGTCACGTACTTTCAATCAGTGCAAGATCAGCGTTCGGCACTGGGTATGAATTATTCACGTGACACATTTCTGAATTTCAAAATAACACCCAGAGACTTGGACGCGGACAGACTATCTTATCTGCGATTCACGAACTCCTTAGACACTCTCCGTTACGTGCCACGATGTCTTCGCTCGATTCTTACAAGACACGGCTCCTCGAGCAAGCTGCGCAAGTCGGCGCTCTCAAATTCGGCAACTTCACGCTCAAATCTGGCCGGTGAGTGACATACATGATTGTT
>NW_024539074.1:0-12496 GCF_016647635.1 Suillus subaureus | reverse complement strand
ACCCGCACCTCCCACCGCAAAGGGCAAAAAGGGCAAGAAGACGCCGGGCGTCACTCAACAGCCCAAAACAGTCACTTTCACCCAAGAGCTCGATGCCGACGCGGAGCCTCCTCCAGTTTGGGGTGCGAAGAGTGCAAAGGCTTCGGTGTCTTCCAAGTCTGTCATGATCGAGGAGGAGCCGGATGAAGAAGATGCTGATCCCTTGTTTTCTGCGTGGAACACCAAGACTGCACGTGCTACTACGCCTGCGCCGGCTGCTAAAAAGGGCAAGGCTGCGGTCGTCGAAGAGTGGTTGTCGAGCCTGCTCCTCCTGTGATCTCTACTCCTAGCTGGGGTTCCGCTAGCGGTTGGGTTCGGTAGCAGCGGGGAAGAAAGGGCAGGGCCCGATTGTATCCGCAGAACCTACGGAAGATCCTTTCCAAACGAGGACCGCGTCGGGGAAGAAGGGCAAAGCCCAAGCCCCGATTATATCAGCAGAGCCCATGGAAGATCCCTACCAGACGTGGACCGCGCCGAGTGGTGCATGGGCGACCAAGAAAACAAAGGTCACCGTACGGAAGAGCTTGATGAAGAAGAGATGGCTTGGGGTGTTGGGCTCAAGGGTGCGTTGTCGTCTAGCAAGCAGGCGAAGAAGGTGGTGCCGCAGCTGGAGACGCAGCCAGAGACTCGTCGCGGTGTCCAATCCTCTTCGAAATCTGCGATGGTCCAAGATGTCGGCGAGGAAGAGGAGGAGGAGGAAGGAAGAGGAAGAAGAGGGGAGGAGGAATGGGACCAGATCCAACCCGCGTCTGCCATACCAGATACCACCGGTGAAGCAGAAAGCGATGGGTGGGGATCTTCCTACTGGAGCAACCTCGCCAAGGGTCAGCCCATCGCACAAGCCACAGACGAATCCTCCCCACATATGCTATGGACGCCATCGATGGAAGCCGAAGAGAGCGGCGACGAAGATTTAGGCGAAAGCATAGAGAGCGCTCTCTGGATGCAATACGCCATCAGTGGAGGCGAGATCGCTGGCTTCGAGGCTCCTGACCCGCAAGAGAACGTCCATGCCCATGCACACGCTCATGTTCCTGTGAAAAGCACCCCCGCCGCTTCTCACAAAAGACCACCAACGACCCAACCACGAGCATCTGGGAGCAAGGGAAAGGAAAGAAAAATCAACGCCCGCGATCGAGACCAAGATAGAAACGACCCGTGCGTCCAACGCTCGCGGCCCAATGGCCAAAGGCCAAGATGGAAATGGAGAATTGGGCTTCGCGCCTAGGCCAAAGCTCAGGTTCAGCTAGACATTTGTAATTTCATCATCAGGAAGAAGGCGAAGACGGACTTTTTTACCCTAATGCTGTGGTCACTTGTTTGATAGTTTTTTTTTTTGCTATATTGTTTTTTTGTTTTGTTTTCGCGGCTTACTGGTTAAGCCTTGCTTTTTATCGTAGTAGTTTGTTCTGTTTGAATAATGGTCGTCAAGTTTTATGTTGTATATGTCGTCTATCACTTTGCATCGTCGTTTGGTCCTGTGAGCGAGTCGAGGGGAGGGAGGGAAACGAGGGGGGAGACGCGGGTGTTGGTAACAGACATGCATGCAATACATAGCTATGGAGCTACACCTAGTACGTTAACAATGTGTTCTAACACACGTTGAGGGCATACGTGAAAGGGCTCGTGCTATGATGCGTTTCAATCGCGGTATGGAAGTAATACAGTGGGTGGATCCTATCTCGGATGAGTCTGGTTATCAAAGTTGAATTTGAAGCACGTGTAACATCAGCCACTGTGCGTGACCCAACATTTTCACTTATCGTAGCACCGAGCGATCCCCGGTCCCGAGCTAGCTAGTATGGCGCTGGGTGTGGCTCGGCCTATGGGCAATCTCTAGAACACCAAAAAATGAGCTCAGTAGGCTGTCGTCCGTCCTTGAAGTCAGATACGCGACTTACCCCGCATTGTCGACGCATGTGAACCTCGTGGCAAGCGGGGCTCCGTTACAATGTTGCGCCTGATCGGGTTATTCCTCCCTATTCACATTGTCCTCCTTCAAAGAGCTGGTCCCAATGATACCTGACGCGTCTGTACGGTCACTCGGAAGCTGGGACGACGATAATCAATTTCTACGGGTAACACCGCGGTTCTTGATGCTGACGGGTTTGGAGGGTACGGGTCCAAGGGTTCGCTGGTCCCCTTAGGGTTTCACTGGCTGCCTCATATATTTCATGATGCACCAGTACCGAGCATGCATACCATCCCCCACCTGCTTCATCTCTGTCGTCCATGTCTACACCTCTCCCCAGGAATGAAACTGCAGCACACGCTTCTAAAAGCGCTTTGCAATGCGTCAAAAGCACTGGCGATTCCAGTCATGCTGACCACATGGACTCGTCAGATTTTCCTGAGGGTGGCGTAACAACTTGGAGTACAGCGATAGGAGCGCAAGTGTTTTTGAATGCCTGTATCGCTGCATACTCATCATGAAATATCGTCAAGTTTTTTGATACAATTCTGTGGTGTTGGGTAAATTGATTCAGCATTTATGGTCCATTTTCACTCATCATGTTCCAGATATACCTGTTCATACGGCGTCTTCCAGGGTAGGGACCGGTAGATTATTTTACAGAGCGAGCTGATCATCATGACACGCAGACTTTTATACTCAAACTTATCTGACAAATTCTACACCATCTGCGATTGCGTCAGTGAGCTTTAGACTTGGCCCGTTTCTTCACTGCCAGTGTTTCTGACTTGCAATGCTATAGCTGGATAGGAGGTATTAATGCATTGTTGACATTCTCAGTCGGCCTCGTGTCAGGAAGGTTGCTTGACCGGGGCGTATTGTATGTAGTCAGGCAGTTCACATAAAAGTGTCCCTCATCATGCATCCAGCTATCATGTGATGAAAATCGGTTGTCTCCTCCAGTGTCTCTGCCTCTTTATGCTGTCACTAGCGAAACCGAATGCGTATTATCAAGCAAGTCTGGTTTCTGTCACTGCATCACTCAATTGACAATAATGTTAGATCTTCCTTTCCCAAGGTATCGGTTCTGGGGTTGGAATAGGCCTTACGAATGTTCCCTCAATCACCGTGGTATCTCATCACTTCCAGCGACGCAGAGCTCTCGTGATGGCACTCGTCATGACAGGGCCGTCGACGGGTGCAATATTGCAACCAATTATACTCAACAACCTTATCAATGGAAGACTTGGCTTCGCAAATGGTGTCCGTGTTAGTGCGGGCATGACTAGCGGTCTGCTTCTCATAGCATATCTTCTGATGCACACAAGACTTCCACTGCAACCCCAGGCCATTAGCTACACTCGTGTTTTACGAAACTCGTGGAGTGATCGTCCTTATGCTTGTGCGTGTTTAGGGTGAGTGGGTCAACACTTGATGGCATGGACCTTCAGACAGTTTTCACTCCCTAGGATGGCTGCTTTCGAAGTCGGGCTATTTTTCGTGTTATTTTATCTCTAATTAGACTCCCGTCTGCACGGTCTAAGCAAAGGATTTTTATTTTATTCGGTGCGTGTCTCTGAGGCCAGTTGACAAGGAATTACTCAGTACTAGCTTGACAGCTTACAATCTTTAATACTGGTTCTTTGACCGGAAGACTTACCGCTGGTGTTGTCTCCGCCTATGTAGGCATCCCGAATACGGTCATCGGCTGCTCATTCATATCATCTGCTGTAATATTTTCAATGATTGGCTTGCGATCGGAGGCCAGCGTGGCGCTGATAGGTGTTAGCTATGGTTATTTTTCTGGAAGTTGTGCGTAGGCTCTTCATACACCTCCAACACTCACTGAGTGTCAACTCAGTCATAGCATTAATTTCCCCGTTGATATCATATCTGACCCCCGAAGACTCAGATATTGGGTAATTACTTGACGCATGGCTTTGGTTCACGCTGACAAGTCGTTCAAGTGCTCGAATTGGAATATCATTCGCGATGTCTGGTAAGTCCGTAGATTTGAATCTGATGAATCACGTCCTGACCTGCGTCCACAGGCATTGGGTCACTCATTGGCATGTGTGCCGCTGGCTTTTCTCGGCCGTCACTTACCTTCGGCTTAGGTGCTCCGATCTGTGGAGCTGTCCTGACCTCGCATTACATCTGGTGGAGGCCTGCTGTCTTAGCTGGGGTGAGTGGATCGTGTGAAGTGGCGTTTTGCTTTTCTGGCTGACAAGCTATCTAGAGCATCGCGGCTAGCGGAAGCATTTTGTTCGTATCCATGCAGTTCCTATTGAAGATGCATCAAAAGACTGCAAGCAAGGAATCTGTTTGATACGATACTTCGATCATCTAGTCAACGGCGGCATCTATGGGATGGATGATTGGACTGTTGTGTTTGGCCACTATGGCGACTTCTTCTGTCTTTTCTCCGGATCCGAAGTTCTCAGTACTCCTGTTCCTTCAAGTACTGTGGTCACGAAACTGCGTATCTTTCAAGTAGTATACTATGAGTACATTTCAGGTTTGTATATGTGGAACACAGTCAATCAAAAAGCGTTGATCGAAATCAAAAAAAAGTAAGATAGCGAAGACAGGACAAAAAGCGAATCCGACTCAAACGACTTTCTTGTCCTCTTCTGCGGGCTTCCTCCGCTCGAGAACCTCGACCCATTTTTTCGGGAACCAGCCTTCGCGACCCTCGCGCGTCCGACCTTTCCACCACTCGCTCTCCACTTCTAACCGTGGATCTACCTCCACACCGGTGCTAGGATCCAACTTTCCCATGATGGCGACGATTTCATCCTCCTTGAGCGCAAGCTCAGATGGAGATGAAGGTGTGAATGGATATAGCGCGCGTGCAAAAGTAAGCGTCGACGGGTCAAGGGGGCCTAGTGGACCACTAGGACCAAGTGCTTGCTGCTGTTGCATCGCACGCTCATTGAGAATTTTTACAAGCCTCGTCATGGCGTACGGAACACCGAAAATAGCGAGCAAGAATACGATAATGGGTTTTCGGCTAGGCTTGTTAGGAGGAGGGCCCATTGGGCCCTGAACGGGCTTGCCGCTGACGAACTCTCTAAATTCACTCTGTATACTTGTGGAACTAGGGCGGCCCGTGATGAGCTCCTTCATCCACCGTAAAAGACCGAAGAGGCCTAATACACTACCCAAGGCATTGCGAAGATGGCTGAACTGCTCGACAACGCCGACCATTGCAAAAAATGAGCTGTGCGTCGCCATGAATGTGGACTCGAGCATTTGTGCTACGCCCGAGAAGGTCTGGACGATGGAGTGGAGAAGGGAAAAGGTGTGTTGGGTCGTGGCTTCGAGACTCTGCGAAAAGGAAGGATTATTGGGATCCATACCAGGGTACATGCCCATTCCACCCATTCCGGGCATTCCTGGCATGGCGCCGTACATGCCATTCATGCCATATCCACCGTACCCGGTACCATAACCACCGCCCATTCCGCCATAACTATAAGGCGAGTACGTAGACCCAAGGCGAGAGTACGGCGAATATTGGGTGTTATATGATGGCTGCAAAGAACTGAAGGGTGTGAGGGTAGATGTAGATGGATTGGAGAGAGCTGGGGGACGTGCAGGCACCGAAGGTAGTTCTGAAGAAGATAAGCTGGTCGGAGTTGACGACGATGCGGTGACGATAGGTGTTGCTGTCGCTGTTCCCCGCTCCCAAGGCTTGGGCGGTGATGCCATTGACCGTGCTCACTATTGCCGACGACGACAAGAGACGAAGTGAAACTGCGTTGCGTCCTCGGCACAACTGCCGGTTTACGTAAGCCACAGTGCATTTGAAATTTGAGCTCACCTTCAAACTTCAAGCTTCAACCATTGGCAACATCGTCACGGTTAACGTTCATCGACGCATCGAGCCAACGTGTTAGCGGACGACAAAATAATGACCGAGATATATGGGACATGTGGCAAGCACTATATACTACTTTTATTTCGGCGTAGCTGGCTGTGTCTACCATTAACACTCTCATTTCCTCTCGATTGATTGCAGGACTTATACTTTGAAGGTCGGGTGACTGACTTGGACTTTCTTGGACTGAAGACGCTTCAAAGTCCTTCCCTCGGAACATCTTATAGGAGTTAGAAGACTGGAGCATAATCACTTGATACATAATGGGATAGTCATATCTTTTTATTATTAGATCGACTTCACCTCCCACTCACCGGGCATCCGAAATTCCGTGGTAAGACAGAAGCTCTGGATGATTTCAATCCAAAATGTAAATCTTGATCGCTTAACCAGGTTGTTTGGCTTCGGGGGGCCTTCCTCGGTCAGCGGTCATCTGAAATGAAGACAACGTTGAGCTTTTATAGTCATGCCACCCCATCAGCCACATTTTCTGACACACTATAGTTAGTGGAGTCCTTCCATCCAGCATGTTCTTATTATGGGCACTGGTAAAACAATGTTCGCCCCCCGGCGCTCGCGTTATCCATGAACCATCTATAAAATCATACAATGTCACATAATCTTCAACTCGTGCATCGGATATTTTACGCCCATGGCAGAAAGCCAGAGTACGAACTTGTCACCTATAGGGGTCCGGAATGTGGAATTTCATACTGATACCCAGACGCACTCCCCCAGTTCAATACTGTCAAATGAACCCATCAAGCTTGACATAGAGCATGCAATGGTTAAGGATGATCCCCGAATATGGTCAAACACGAAGAAGGCGAGCCCTTCTATCTTAGTATGTAATTGGGAGTCGACTGAATACAACTACAGACCACTATATTGTTCATTATATCTGGAGCCACGATGTTCGCGGGTTTGGCTGCGAACATACAAAACCGTAGGTTGCATCCGTGATCCTATTGTATCCAATATCGGTTGAACAGTCAGGAAACAGCTGCCAATGCTCAAATCGAGCAACAGCTACTCGCCAGCAGTGGGGATATCAGCCTGAGTTTGGCACTGTTTATTCTCGCTCAAGGCACTTTTCCTATCATTTGGAGTGCGATTAGCGAGATAAAGGGCCGCAAGGTCTGTATTTATAGCTGTTTTCAGAGCATCGTTTGTTAATTTGGCTGAGCACAGCTCGCGTACCTTCTATCCATTGCACTTTTTATAATTGGATCTTCAATCGTGGCCGTGTCAAGAACTATTGGTTTGGTGATTGGCATGCGAATTGTGCAAGGCGCAGGGTAGGACAATTTCTCGATCTCTCGTATTCGTGCTCACTTGGAGTAGGTCAAGCGCAGTTTTCGCTATCGGAACTGCCACTCTGGCCGATATATACGAGCCGCATCAACGAGGTACAATGATGGGTGTATACTATTCTGCACCTCTCCTCGGTCCCTCGTTAGGACCAATCTTTGGTGGTGCACTCACACAGGGCCTCAGCTGGCGGGCGATTTTCTGGTTCTTGGCCATCTGGGGAGGTATAATCTTTTTGGCATTCCTTTTCTTGTTCAAGGACACCTTCAGGAAGGAGAGGAGTGTGACTTACCAGAACGTGTTGAAGTCGAGGCTCCAAGAGCTGCAATCGTCGGAAGTGAAGGACAAGTCACCAATTATTTCGGAGTCAGAAGTGGGCGGAGAAAACCAGACGATTTCGAAAGATATCGAAGCACAGAGAATGGCTGTACCAGCGTCGGCCATTAAAGATGTAAACCTATCCATGGCTGATATCAACCCTTTCCCTGCGTGCCTCTCGATTTTCAGCCGCAAGAACAACCTTGTTATCATGATAACATCGGGTGCGTGCCTTCATTTCTTGCTGAAATATATTTTTACGCCCTCTTGCGCCAGGCTTAATACTTGGGTTTAGCTTCAGTATTGCGTATACATGCGCAAGAACATTGTCGATGTATTATGATTATGATGCATTGAAGACTGGCCTTGTTTTGCTTGCCTATGGTGTTGGTGAGTGAATTATAAGCAATTTGGGAACACTTGCCTGATGCATCTACATATCACAGGCAGCGTATCCGGCAGCATATTAGGTGGTCGTTGGTCCGACCGGACACTTGCTCGGCTAAAGACCGCAAATGGAGGGGTCAGCTTTCCAGAGGTGAACATTAAACTAACCCTAGCTAAGCATGTGGCTGATGCAAATTCATGCAGATGCGCCTCGAGAGCACGAAAATCGTCATGTTATGGTCGCCTCTTTCTGTGATTGGATACGCCTGGGTGTGCCAAGAACGAGTCAGTATCGCCGTTGTGTGTGTGATGCTGTTCCTCGCTGGATTTCTATCCGTGTACGTTCACTCTGTTTTATATTGAATTTTGCTCTCATCCACGATAGATGGACCTACACAAACATACTGGCATACCTTGTCGACGCAAACACTGGTCGCTCATCAATGGCAGTAGCAACGAATAGTTTTGTTCGTGGTCTGTTTGCTTTTGTCGCCGCCGAGATTGCTGTTCCTTTACAAGTGAGTCAAGGTTATAGCAGTTCGCAGAAAGCCAGAACTGAAGTTGGTTTAGGACACAATTGGCGACGGTGGCCTGTATACTCTCTGGGCAGGTCTGATGGTCGTCGTTCAGTGCATGATTCTGCTGGTGTTGTACAAAGGCAGCCGCTGGAGAGAAGCCAGTGTTGAGCGGGAGGAGCGAAAACTGCGTGCCAAGTGAGGAGTAGATGATCATGGGTCCGATACTATCATAAGGTCCGATCGACGACGATTGAATATTGATGGGCAGCTACCTGCAGTTACTCTAGTACTCAGTAGGGGGACTCAGTAAACGTCAAAACTTCGCTAAGTACTGAACGCACACGATAGGAAAAAGGAAAGTCACCCAGCAGCAGAGAATTTCAGCAAATGGCCTCATGACTGATGCGAGATGGGCCGATGTGACAATCAACGAAAAATCCGCAGCAGCCCCGGGACTCGAAATTTCGTATGAAACATCTTCCGTCCCAGCAGTCGAGGGTTGAGCGTTCCCCACTGCCTCCTGTAACTCCCCGAACCTCTCGCTGCCTCTCGCAGCTCTCCCATGGCCTGGAGCGCGAATTTTGAAGTGATACATTTGTTTATTCAAGTATTTAAAGGCTGTAAGGACAGGACTACAAATATATGTTATATTTACACTAGCGACGCATAAATGTACAGACATAGCGGCCCAAAAGTGCCATGAAAACCGTGCAAATTGATAGTATGCATAAGCTCACGCTAACGCCTCGAGCTCGTCGACGAACGCAACATTTTCTAATTGCCGAAATGAGTAATAGCAAAACGACACAATGACCGCTCGACCGATCACATCCTGATCTGAGGGCTTCAAATCACACCGTTGGCCAGAAATGTCAGTGTTCGCAAGGAACGTGACAGTGTTCGGATGCCGATCTTCGGACGGCTGCATCGCACTACATGAACGTTAACGAGAGTATTGATGTGTCCAATTTTTTTCGTGGTGTCACAAGGACTGACACATCAATTTTACAGCTACTGGTGAGTGGAATGCACCTGTATTCGGCGCGTTCCGTTGCAGCGCTACCTTACATCGCGTGCCGTTGGTGGCAGTGTTGCCGTCACTGAAACAACCAACCTTGTACTGTCACGGTACATGGTATGGCATGTAGCAATCCATTCTGCAGCTAATCCCGACTGCGTGATCACTGATCATGGGTCAGAACATCTCGAGAACAGCATTGGGGCGTTTTCCGATCACGATCATGATATGTCCCTGACTTGGTTTCATGCGAAACTACTCGGTCCAATGTTGAATGGAGGCTCATCCATCAAGATTCATTTACAGAACTGCCAGTGACACTCAGCATGTCCCTTATAAGAGCGCTGTATAGTGATATATATGTATCCATTTTTTTCGTTCACCAAGTTCACTGATCCCAATATGATCTCACTCTCAAATACCACTACTAGTAGTCAGCGGCTAGAGGTCCTTCACAATCGAATTTTCAGCTATTTTGCAGGTTCGCAGGGAGTCGGATGACGTTGGGGACATCTCATTATCTTTAACTTTGGTTCTGCAGTTGCATCCTCTACTGGGGTGGTATATGACTGGGGTGAGCCAGACACTTCTTACCACGGGAACCATTAATGTCTATTGTATTCCAGCACTCACATTCGGAGAGGAGGTAAGTTGATCCCATTACCAGCACAGCTATTTCACGAAGACTCGTGCTTTTATAGTTTGAACTTGTCTGGGTGAGCAGTGTTCCATCTCAGAAGCACAACAGGACAATGCGATTAACTCGGGCAGAGGCAAGGCTGGTCCTTGATGAATATTCTATATATTTGTGTGAGTAGCTTACATCATAAATGTGGTCGACAAGTACTTTGTGCTTACGTTAAGATATCCTAGGTGCGCTACATTGGAATATTATTCTCTGTGTACGTTTACAAGGCTCACAATGTGACACTGCACTGTACTAATGAGACATCTCCAACAACTAGCATCAATATACTGAGTATGCATCCTCGCATGCACTGCTTGTTTTGTTCCTTCTGATTAGCGGCATACAGCAAATCTCTCGTCAATCCCATTAACAGATGTAGTGAGCGTTCTACCCCCTTGTCGCTCTGTTCAACTAACTCAACTACACTCTTACGTAGGGGTGAGTGAGATTCTCTGCTATATTCAAGTTTTCGAAAGAACATGACAACTGCAACAGATGCCAGTTTGTTTAATGCATCCAGTCCTCAAAGCCCATCAATAAAGTGACTTCTCAGGCACTAATATTTACCTCATGAAGAATATGGACACCAGTCATCGCAAATATCATGCTTAGCGGTGAGCCTTCAGCTGCAGTATCTCTTTTATGTTGATTTTACTGAAATATCATGCAAGTTATCATGACGGCTCGGATACATGCCATGTATCAGCGATCCAAAAAGATGCTCGTCTTTCTCCTTGTAGTCTTCCTGAGTTCCATGATCGTCACCGGAGTGTTGGTCGCGATAGGAAGCAGACATGTTTCAGGGGGTAAGCTTTAATTTGTATGACAATCATAAGCACGTGAAACTCATGAATACCAGAGGAGCTCATCCTTTCCGGCAACTACCTGTGTATTTTTGTCCACAAAGCGCGCGGCCTTCGTCTGAATCTCAAAACTTGGATACCCACCTTCGTATGGAAGATTCTCGCCTTTTGTCTTACAGTTTGGAGTGTTATACAACGCCTCTCGGAACTGCGACGGTCCCCAACAGGATCGACAATAGGAGCCTGTCTAGCGGTGTTGATAAAAAGTCATGTGCTATACTTTGTAGCGTGAGCTGTAATTTTCGTTATCATCGTGTTTCACTGAAATTCCGGATGTGCCAGCATTGTTGCTGTGTCGTTCTTCAACATGGCTCACTAGCTCCACAGAACGTGGTGCGCTGGTCTACTACGAACTCATCTTACATCGATCCATTGTCATGTTTTCATAGTACTAGTATGGGACTCAGACGTATTTGGCATTCTTCAAATTATTCAGCCTATTTCAAAGCTTGTACTGGACAATGTATCATCCTTAGTGTTCGAGACTATTACGCTAAGCTCGTGACTCGCTGACGAAGGAACTAGCATGATCTCAATTGCTTTAAGGATCGCAGGAGGTTTGTCAACCGGCGGTGATATGTAGCGCGTCGGCAACCAACCATACCATGGTACTGTGCAGGGAACATGTATATTTATTTGGAGTTCCGTGGTGGTATTTATTCGCAAACAGGGTCTGACACACTCTTTAATTTGCCTTGTATTTGTTCACGCATCTGAACCTACTACCCGTTTGGTCTTTGCGTTTCAAATTCCATGTCTTACGACGAGTTTGGAGTTCTCCACAGCTCTTCGCCAACCTATCACAATGGGTCGTCAAGATTTGCTGGTGCCTGTACCAGATTGTCATATGTTGTCAGTCTAGCGTCCTCGTGCATGATACAGACCTCGTCCTAGCCTTTGGGGTCATGCCTGATCAATTCGAATCCCTAATTCTCGCAGATCCCGGCAATGAAGCATAGTCAGGGTTCGCATGCTGTACTTGTGAGCTGCTCACAATAATCTTCACCATACCCCACCTACATAATCATGCAGACTCAGTTCCATCCCTCTCCACGATCGTGAACTTTGGTTGCACAACCCAATTTCCTCATGTTATGAGCTTAGCCTGATTCCCAGCTGCCAACGCCACTTCGAATTCCTGAAAACGACAATGCTACTTCCTGACAACGCCAGCGCATCATTAGATAATTCCCTATCTAGTTTTGCCTCGACTTTAAATGGAGCTCCTCAAAGGCCTCAAAACTCATTCTAACACCTTGCAATACAGAAACATGTCAGCATCTGTCATCTATCAAAGCATTTACATATCTTAGTAAACGTCCAGTACTGTATAATTATTGAAATGGTCCTCAGATATCCAACAGTCCAGCTAGAATCTCCATCCTCCCGTGAGTCCCATCACATTACCTGGATCCACGGCACTCCTAATAGAATGCAGAGTGGATGCAGCATCCCCATACATATCCGTCAAAGCCGTGCCAGGAGGCGCACAATTAGGGTATAACAGTGCATTCGCAACGTCCTGACCAGCGTCCACGGCAAACTGCTTCATGTAGGCA
>NW_024539073.1:0-5000 GCF_016647635.1 Suillus subaureus | reverse complement strand
CATGGACCACATTGGCACCCCTGACGACCGCATGGCATCCCCCCCACCGCTCCATCCTGAGGTACAGGGATTTTCGCTGTTTTTCAGTATTTCCTTATCTTTCTCTCTCATTTCATAGACAACATCCTTGAACCCCTAGACTTTGTTGCTGATGCAGCCCATTGGCATGCTGGTGCAGAGTCTCACATCAGTGGGATGAAATTTGGTGCATTTGATGTGCAAAAGTGTGGTGTTTTGCAGTGGTGGACGCAATTTTGGCTTATTTGAATAAGGAAAGTGTAGTGTTTTGGTATGGTGTCCGCAATTTTGGCTTGTTTGCATAGGAAAAGTGTGGCATTTGATATAGTGGACGCTATAGGATCGCGTTCTGGCGCTTTCATTAGGTTTTTCCTAATGTGGACGCAAAAGTCAAGGATTTCGAGAGGCCAAATTCCACAGAGTCCAAAAACACACCAAAACGCGATATAGTGGACACTGATCCGCACGCCTTCTGCGCTCCAGGCATAATACGGACAAACAACACAGCTTTCCTACTATATGGGGCAGGCACAACAAACAAAGCTGATGGACGCGTTTTTGAGGGTTTTCGCTATGCTTTCATTAGCAAACAAGTTAATGGACGCGTTTTCAAGGGTATTTGCCATGCTTTTGCTGGCGATTAAGCCGATGGACGCGTTTTTGAGGGTATTTGCCATGCTTTTGTTGGCGATCAAGCTGATGGACGCGTTTTTGAGGGTTTTCGCTGTGCATTCGTCAGCAACTAAGCTGATGGGCGCGATTTCAAGCGTTTTGCTATGCTCTTGCGTAGGATCAGAGGGTGCTCGGGTGGGGTCTATGCGTCGGACCTCATCTATGAAACCAGCCTATTGGTACGGCTGTAGACCGCGAGGCCTGCCATCTCTTGGCCTCGTGGTAAGGGCGTACGCCGGAGGGGCGCGTCCTCCCTTTCAAGGGAGGAACCTACGCTCCTCTTTGGGGTCCTCCTTTGGGAGGGTCTCGAAGGGGAGCGAAGGAAAGCGCTTCGATGGCGAGAAGAGGGAAGGGGGGGGCGAAGGGAGAAAGAAAAATGAAAAGGATGAGAAAAAAAAGGGGGCGAAGAAGAGAAGAAAAAAAAGTAATCAAAGGTAAGCAAGCGAAAGAAACTGACGCGCATAAGCGAACCCCCGACCCTCGTTGGGGGTTGGTTGGTCGACTTTGGACGTGGTGGTTTAGGGCAGGTCTCGCGAAACCCTAATGGTTATCAGGATTTTTGCTTGATTTCGGACGTAGTGGTTTAGGGCAGGTCGTATGAAACACTAATGGTCATCAGGATTTTTGCTTGACTCTGAGCGTAGTGGTTCAGGGCGGGTCTTGCTAAACCCTAATGGTCATTAGGATTTTTGCTTGACTCTGAGCGTAGTGGTTTAGGGCAGGTCTATGGTCAGAGATTATCTGGGGTAGTGTAGTAATGTAGTAGTGTAGTCAATAATTCAGTTTGTGTTCATGTCTCCTCTGTGAAATGACTTCAATATGACTTGTCAGGATTAGGAATGATCGGTTGACTAGGGAGGTGCAGTGTTGGGCGCATTTTTGGCTTATTTGAATAAGAAAAGTGTTGTGTTGAATTGGTGGACATTTATTTTTGTAGTAAAAGTGTGGTGTGGCGCAATTTTGGCTTATTGGAGTAAGGAGATGGGCATTGATTGATATAGTGGACAGTTGCATGTGGACGCAATTTTGGCATGTTTGTGTAGCAAAAGTGTAGTGATTTGATATAGTGGACACCAGGCTTATGGACGCAATTTTGACTTGTTTGTGTAGCAAAAGTGTGGTGATTTGATATAGTGGACATTTGCTTGTGGACGCAATTTTGACTTGTTTGTGTAGCAAAAGTGTGGTGATTTGATATAGTGGACATTTGCTTGTGGACGCAATTTTGACATGTTTGCATAGTAAAAGTGTAGTGATTGATGTAGTGGACACCAGTATATGATTTTGACATGCTTGCATGGGCAAAGTGTGGTCATTGACAAAGTGGACATTGGTATATATGGACGCAATTTTTGTGATTTTGCATAGGAAATGTGTGATGTTTGAGATAGTGGACACTAGTATGGGAAAAGTGTAGTGGACGCAATTTTGACATGTTTGTTATAGAAAAGTGTAGTGATTTGATATGGTGGACACTTGTACAAGGACGCAATTTTGACATGTTTGTTATAGAAAAGTGTAGTGATTTGATATGGTGGACACTTGTACAAGGACGCAATTTTGACATGTTTGTTATAGAAAAGTGTAGTGATTTGATGTGGTGGACAGTTGCATGTGGACGCAATTTTGACTTGTTTGTGTAGTAAGTGTGTAGTGATTTGATATGGTGGACATTTGCATGTGGACGCAATTTTGACTTGTTTGTGTAGTAAGTGTGTAGTGAGTTGATATAGTGGACATTTGCATGAGGACGCAATTTTGACATGTTTGTGTAGTGAATGTGTAGTGATTCGACACAGTGGACATTTGCTTGTGTCCGCAATTTTGACATGTTTGTGTAGTAAATGTGTAGTGAGTTGATATAGTGGACATTTGTATTAGGGACGCAATTTTGACAAGTTTGTGTAGTAAATGTGTAGTGTCCTGTGTAAGGACTTGATATAGTGGACATTTGTATTAGGACGCAATTTTGACAAGTTTGTGTAGGAGATGTGCAGTGATTTGATATGGTGGACACTTGCTTATGGACGCAATTTTGACAAGTTTGTATAGAAAATTGTAGTGTCTTGATATAGTGGACATTTGCATATGGACGCAATTTTGACAAGTTTGTATAGAAAATTGTGGTGTTTTGATATAGTGGACATTTGCACAGGGACGCAATTTTGGCATGTTTGCATAGGAAATGTGTAGTGAGTTGACATAGTGGACACTAGCTTATGGACGCAATTTTGACATGTCTGCATAGGAAGTGTGTAGTGTCTTGATGTAGTGGGCATTTGTATGTGTGGACGCAATTTTTGTGATTTTGTATAGGAAATGTGTGATGTTTGATATAGTGGACAGCTGAATAGGAAAAGTGTAGTGTCCGCAATTTTGACATGTTTGTCATAGGAAAGTGTAGTGTTTTGATATAGTGGACATTAGTGCATGGACGCAATTTTTGCGATTTTGCATAGGAAAAGTGTAGTGTTTGATATAGTGGACGCTATAGGATCATTTTTGCGATTTTGCATGGGAAAAGTGCAGTGTTTGATATAGTGGACGCTATAGGATCGCGTTCTGGCGCTTTCATTAGGTTTTTCCTAATGTGGACGCAAAAGTCAAGGATTTCGAGAGGCCAAATTCCACAGAGTCCAAAAACACACCAAAACGCGATATAGTGGACACTGATCCGCACGCCTTCTGCGCTCCGGGCATAATACGGACAAACAACACAGCTTTCCTACTATATGGGAGTGGGCACAACAAACAAAAGGGTCGGACGCATAAACAAGGCTGATGGGCGCATTTTTGAGGGCTTTCATAATGAGATGCTACGCTTTTGAGTGCATGCGATGCAATCGAGCTAACGGGCGAAATTTTGAAGGTTTCCTTATGCGACGCTAAAGCTTTCTTTTGCTTGAGATCCTAGAGTGAGTTGTTATGAAAGGGCTGACGGGCGCGTTTTCAAGGACTTCGTTACCTTTTTGTGCTACGCTTTTTTCTTGACTTTTGGTTGAACGTCGATGCGGCCGGCCTTCCATGGTCGGCTCGTCGGTCTAGTACGCCATCGTCGCGAAAGGGCTGACGGGCGCATCTTCGAGGTTTTCGTTGACTTTTTGCGCCACGCTTTTTCTTGACTTTCGGTCGAACGTCGATGTGGCCGGCCTTCTACGGTCGGCTCGTCGGTCTAGTACGCTGATTTTGTGACTGGCTTTGCTTGGACCGAGTCGTTGATGCGCCTGCGTCGCAGGATGAACCGACTTGGGATGGTGATGTAGCCTGACGTTAGCGGGTCTTTAGGACTCGTCGTCTACGAAGTCGAACGCGTCCCTTTCGAGGACCGCGTTCGCGATGCGCGAAGGATGTGGATTGATTGCCGATGGCCAAGCCTGCAACGATCAACCGCTCGAGGATCCGCCGCGACTGCGCTAGTCTTTTAGGCGTGCCGGTCGCTGGTAGTCCTCATCGAAGGCTGCGATCTTCGTTCTTCGGAACGAGGAGAAGCTAGTCTGAAATATGTGAGAACGGGAAACAAGGGGGAGGGCGTCGGACCGACCGAGGAACCGCGAAGCAAGTACTCTAGGGGAACGCGGATGGTATACGAGGACGGCGGACGCGTCTCTTATGTCGACGAAAGGTTTGCGAAAACTCCGACCTCGATGCGGCCTCGCTTAGTTGCGAG
This sequence comes from Suillus subaureus, assembly GCF_016647635.1. Classification (NCBI taxonomy): domain Eukaryota; kingdom Fungi; phylum Basidiomycota; class Agaricomycetes; order Boletales; family Suillaceae; genus Suillus; species Suillus subaureus. The sequence continues at coordinate 643 of NW_024539073.1, read as the reverse complement.
GTCGGGAGGAGCTGACGCTGGTCGCGGAAACGCGGTCGGCGTCGTTGGAATCAGTAGTTACCTGGTTGATCCTGCCAGTAGTCATATGCTTGTCTCAAAGATTAAGCCATGCATGTCTAAGTATAAACAAGTTTGTACTGTGAAACTGCGAATGGCTCATTAAATCAGTTATAGTTTATTTGATGATATCTTTCTACATGGATAACTGTGGAAAACTAGAGCTAATACATGCAACTAAAGCCCCGACTCCCGGAAGGGGTGTATTTATTAGATAAAAAACCAACGCGGCTCGCCGCTCGTTTGGTGATTCATAATAACTTCTCGAATCGCACGGCCTTGTGCCGGCGATGCTTCATTCAAATATCTGCCCTATCAACTTTCGATGGTAGGATAGAGGCCTACCATGGTTTCAACGGGTAACGGGGAATAAGGGTTCGATTCCGGAGAGGGAGCCTGAGAAACGGCTACCACATCCATGGAAGGCAGCAGGCGCGCAAATTACCCAATCCCGACACGGGGAGGTAGTGACAATAAATAACAATATAGGGCTCTTTAGGGTCTTATAATTGGAATGAGTACAATTCAAATCTCTTAACGAGGAACGATTGGAGGGCAAGTCTGGTGCCAGCAGCCGCGGTAATTC
>NW_024539072.1:0-12530 GCF_016647635.1 Suillus subaureus | reverse complement strand
GGAAACTCACTTCGTGCGGCCAAACATCCACCCGTCATGAAACCCGAAATAATAGCGTTCCAAGCATCCTCTTTTTGCCGCCAACCTTTCACGGCACAATCAAAAGTGGAAAACATGCCTCCCCAAACGCCGAAGTTGCCACCTGTGACTGGGGCACGTGCTTTGATTGTAGATATGGCACCGACCAAACGTTCACCCTGTGAGTGTCCACGTCAGTGACGTTTGTTCCGGTTGGACTAGGAAGAGAACGAGATATGAGAGTAAGACGGAGAACTAACCCTAGGGGAGTTTCGTGCGCCCTTGATACCGTGCCATATACCGCCACCGACAGCGCCCATAGCAAATGCGCCTCCAAAGTCATTCAATATGACCCATGGACTTGACAAAATCATCACCTGGACTGGCCAAATAATTGATTTATTACGCACCATGGATCTCTTGTGTGGTCAGCATGAGACATAGTGAAGGGTCAAAAGGGAGCGGAGGGGGAAGGGAGCAAATGGATTATGGAAGTAGCGAGCTAGCTGAGGGGACGGCGTGACAGCTCGTCAGGATAAATTTCATTCCCACGACATTCGTCACAGCCACCGACTACCAGTTGACGTTGAGTCCTTTCCACGATCTATTCTTTCAAGTTCATGCTCAGGATTGTTGTTGCTGGTTGTTATCGCTCTCTGTCGAGAATCAAACTGTGACCCTCGACTAAAAGTAATGGCAAGCGATGGAAGAAAACGGCGTCAAAGGAAGGAAATCGTATGCGCAAACACATTCGAGTCCCCGTGATTCGTGAAGCATATATAGGAAGGTTCATCAGCCAGTGCATTCTAGAGAATAAACACGTATAGATCATCACATATGGGGCTGAAATTGTTGGAATAAAAGTTCCCATGCGACCGGTGACCTATGCCAGCTGTGAATTTCAGAGGCTGCGAATTAATTGATTGTGATATCGTACCACGACGTAGACGTAGACGACGAACGCGCTAGTTCAGCCGCAGTCCAATTGCTAACGTTTGACGTCGACCACAACGACATGGATATCTCGTGAGTATGTTCATTCTCAATAATCTCACATCTAAGACGCTGATTCCACTCAGTTCAATCCTCCAGGGTGGATACCAGCACCCCCTGTCGCGCTCATGGCAGGGTCGCAGGCAGCTCACAAAGTCCATGTTCATGTATCCCATCTTCATCACCGATGATCCAGATGCCAGCGTCGTTATATCTTCACTGCCTGGTCAACGCCGCTGGGGTGTCAACCAGCTCGAATCCTTCCTCGGCCCATTGGTGAAGAAAGGACTGAAAAGCGTCATCCTCTTCGGTGTGCCTTTGAATTGTGAAAAGGTGAGCTTCCATCCAGTGAAACTGCGCCCGGTGGCCTTATAGATCTTGTAGGATGGCCGTGGCACCCCAGCAGACGATCCATCTGGACCCGTCATCCAAGCTATCAAAAAGATCAGACTCCTATTTCCATCATTGTACATCGCCTGCGATGTCTGTCTGTGCGAGTACACCTCACACGGGCACTGCGGTCTGCTCCACGCTGATGGCACCATCAACACCAAGCCATCTGTCCTACGTCTCGCAGAAGTGTCTATCAGCTACGCCAAGGCCGGCGCCCATTGCGTAGCTCCCAGCGATATGATGGATGGGCGTGTCAAGGCCATCAAGCAGGCACTCATTGACGCTGACTTAGCCAGTAAATGCACCCTTATGAGTTACTCAGCCAAGTTCGCAAGCGCACTGTACGGCCCCTTCCGCGATGCCGCTGGAAGCGCGCCATCATTTGGCGACCGCAAATGCTACCAACTCCCACCTACTGCCAAGGGACTCGCACGGCGTGCAATAGTAAGTCCTGCCCTCCGTCTCTTACCCAACGTGCTACTGATCGTGTGTTTTTTTTTAGCAACGAGACATGGTAGAAGGCGCAGATATCATCATGGTGAAACCTGCGCTTCCATATCTCGACATCATATCGGATGCTGCACAACTCGCACCGGACCATCCCCTCGCTTGCTATCAAGTCAGCGGGAATTCGCGATGGTTATGCTGTTGCTGCTGCGGGGCGTCTACGATCTCAGAAACCATGGCATTCGAGACCACGGAGAGTATGGTCCGGCAGGTTAGAACATCAGTATTGGCTTTTCGGTGGTGACATAATTTCGTCCAGGTGCTACCCTGATCTTGTCTTACTTCACGCCGGACTTCTTGGACTGGTTGGAGGTGTAAAATGACGATGCAACACCGCAAAACGCTTTAAAAAAAGATCGAAAGAATTGAATACGTTTTTTATTCGATTAACTGTAAAGCTGACTCACTGTAGTGGAATATATGTCTTGTCAGCGGCTCATGCTTTAAGCCTTGGTTCACTTCAGAATGATACACTATAGGTAAACGTGCATCGTTGACGCTTCTGGCCTTTTGTCAACGTGCATTTGGAGATTCCTCCCTTCGCTTCTATGCTAGAGAAGCACAGGGCCTATGAGCTGCCTTATAAGGGGCGCTGGTCTAAAGAGTCACCCTCGCATCTCTTTTCTCCTCCCCCTTCTATATGTGTTGCCCTCATATTTTGCCTGCCCTTCCCTTGCCTCTGTTCATATCGCCTGTCAATGGCCCCCTATCGATGTTGCTCTCGGACATGTACGATGCAGTAAGCCAGCTTATCCAGTGATGGTGACTTGGCAACATCATCGGATGCGCTGGTTTACCGCATGCGACGGGATCCAACATTGGACAATACTCGTGGACGGGCATGGTGCTATGAACCAGTGCAGACTTGATGAGTCGCACGAGTGTCAAGTGGAGCTTCACCACACTGGATTGAACTCTGATATTCGCTCAATTCAGAGAGTCAAGAGCACAGTCAAAACTGTGCCAGTGAGCGGTTCACTTACTAATAAGACATAGGAACCGCATGCTTCCTCGCATGAAGATTCTCAACCCCGTTAGTTCACAAGAGTAGAATATATAGTGATACGAACTATCAGTCCGTTGCTTGGTTTTCTCATCTTGTGGCCCGCGCCAGTCAACCCTTCATTCAGTGACTAGTTTCGGTATATGACCGATAAGCTTTGTCCCAGTCTCAAAGTGTCAATCTCATCTTTGTGCGGGAAGACACTATATCCGGGGGAATTACATCTACTACCATACCAGTATCCAAATTTCTATCAATGTCGAGAGCAAATAATGACGCGGATCCTACTAGACGATGTCTGCTGCTTTACCCTAATATCGGCGCCTAATCAACGATACCAGACCCCAGTAGATCACTTGGGATGTAGATATAATATCCTACGGTCATGTCACTGGTCATTATGCAGAGCTCGAGAGTGACACCGTACTTTAATTGGTCAAATCGCATTGTGTTAACTGGTTTCCACATTCTGTCAAAAGAAACCCGTGCCAGTGGAATCACGTGACCAATGCAATAAAGACAATTGTTTATTGTACGCGTCTTTTCCGATAGAACCACGATCATCATCATCAATGGCAGGCCAGCCAAAAGGGATCGTAAGGCGTCTATCTCAAGTCTTTGTCGAAATTCCTTCTTCTGCGTTGCATAAGCCTAGTATACCAGCTACTAGCAATACCACGCATACTGTATCCGGCCGCAAAGAAAACGCGTTGCGTGCATCCATCTCTCAAAACACCATCATGAACAAGTCATCCAAACGCAAATCGGACGAAACTCTCGACAAGCCGGTAAAGAAATTGAAGATCGAAACTACAGCTATCAAGCCAACCGCTACGCGTCGTCTCCTCTCGAACGCTACCTCCGACTTCCCAAACGGCTTTGTTTATTGTCATCAATGTAGCAAGAAGCGCGATGCAGTTCTTACCATCCAATGCACGCGTGAAGACGCGAAATCTAAGCGACGGTGCAACACCAAGTACTGCGGCCCCTGTCTCAAGAACCGCTATGGACTTACGCTTCAGGACATCTTGTCCACCAGCACTGTCCCGGCAGCTGAGAAAAAACGGCATGTATCGGGCGGGGGGTACTTTTTCAAGTGTGTAGTGACTCTAATGTTCGTATTTGCACTTAGCACTAACTATATGCGTGGTTTTCCGTCTTTGCTTGGGCTCGTTCAGGTGCCCCCGATGCGAGGAGACCTGTAACTGCGTTCACTGCAGAAAGGCAAAGGGCCTTCAGCCCACGGGGTGCGTACCACGCGTTACGCCACGACCTCACTAATTTTATCTCCGTATAGGAACCTCACCGTCGCAGCGCGTAAATCAGGGCTCCAGTCAGCCGCAGAACTTCTTATGCAAGATCCAACTGCAGCTGTATGTGTCTATATCAGTCCCAACCTCCTAATGTTGACGAGTGTACAGGGCCCGATGGCAGGTAAACCTGTCGCTGAGAAGAAGTCGAGAACAGCCAAATCCGCACTCCAGCGTACTGCAAGTGCAATCAGTAACTCCAAATCCAGATCCACCAAGAACTCCGCGCATATACCCATTGCTGCACCTCTTCCAGCCCCGAAACCCCCTCCCAAAGCTCTTTGGACACCAGTCCGTACTCATCTCTCCCTACAGGGAGCAGAAGCCCGCATCTACATCCGTGAATTTGCACTTCGTTTCCTCCCCCTGTCACGTTCACACCACGACGAGCTCGAGATTCTCTCCCGCTCTCAACGAGATTTTGACGACGACGACGAAGAGGATGGTGATCTAGAACCTTGGGTCTCAGAGGGATGCGTGAAAGCACTACTCATTGCATTGTTAGGCATGATAGAAGTAGACGCTAAGGTGTGTTGCAGTCTTCTCCGTCCCCTCATTTCCACTCACTATTCTGGTTTCCCTAACAGATCCTCTCCACAACTGCCAATGCGCTCCATCAACAGGCGTTCCTCTTCAAGATTGTCAATACTCTAAGCACCTTGAGCACACTTCCTTCCCTCGCTCTCCCGTCTCCCATGCCCGCCCCTGAGCACCTCCTTCAGAACGCGCCCATCATTAGAACCCGTTCCGCTCGCACTTCGTCTCATGCTAAAGAGATGTGCAAGGGAACGGACTGGCCTGAAGTAGTCCGCACCTCCCAACTCATACCTGTTGTCAGTGTCCTCGTAGACCATGCATCTCAAGGAAAGGCGGTCAGGGATGCATTAGAGGAAGGCGCAAAAGACGCGAAAGAATTGACGAGGGAATGTTTAGAGATGAAGAGAACTCTTGATCGGGCTGAGAAAGAGAGAAAGGAGAAGGAGAAAGCAGAGAAGGAGCAGAAGGCCAAGAATATGAAAGCCAAAGACAAGAAGACGAAGGGGAAAGGAGGCATCAGTGCCAAGGAGAAGGAAAAGGAAAGGGAGAAAGGCAGTGTCGATTTTCAGGAAAGAGACAAGGATGCGAGGGACTTAGAAGGCACACCAACGCATACACTGACCCCCCAGATGGCCCTGACCATCGCCTTATCCTCCTGCGCCCAACGCATTATACCACTAGGTCGGGACTCAGAAGGCAGGGTATACTGGGCTCTGACGCCAGGACGAGGAGAGAGAGATACTTCACGCGAGTACCTTACCTCCAATATCGAAGTTGGGGGACAGGACGAAGGCGCCAAGACCAAGAGCCATAAATCCAAGTCGAGATCACCATGGAATCCCCCCTCCCTTTTAGAACGTGCGTCACACAAACGATGGAACTGGTTCATAGCTGTGTGGGGCGTGCGGCCAGGTGTCGAAGAGAGAATAGATCCGCCAAAGGACGAGGGCTGCTCAGAAGACGATTCCGAGTTCGAGTTCGACCTTGATTCTGAACCGGATGAGGACGAGGACAAGAGCAAGAAGCCACAGAAGACGAAGACCGAACGTCCCAGATGGTACGCCTTCTCAGATCCCGTAGAAATCTTCAAGCTTGCGGAGTGGGTCGAGCGGAAAGCTGGACTTGAATCGCGTTCCAGCTCCTCGGAAAAGTCAAAACCGCGACCTGTATCAGCCTTACCTTCTCGTGCAGCGTCCGCATCGCCGTCCCATGTGATCTCATCTTCAAATACCCACGCGTCAGCATCCACTTCCACTGCAGCTTCATCCTTTAATTCGTCCTCCAATAAACTTAGCAAAGCCTCAAAATTTGCCGCCTCACTCTTAGCTAATGAGGAAACGGTTTCGTCATCCGAGGCCGATGAATCTGTGTCCAGCAACGAAGATCAGAGCGAGGATAGTGATGACAAGCGGGATGATGATATGGATGTAGATTCACTCATAGACTTCGATGACACTCCCCGTACGCCGCAGCTCCAGTCACTCGTCCGTGAACTCCGAGCGTATGCTGTGCTATTGAAGAATCGAGCGTATGCATAGGCCGGGGCGTTTTTTGGACCGCTCACGCACTATTTCGCTTGCCCTCTAATTGGCTTTGCACATTTCCATCGCTTCATTCTCCCTCTGTAACATGCCTCGTTTATCTCCGTCCTATAATTGGTCGGCATCTTAGCTTTACCCCCTTGTAACTAATTGCCTCGCTCAACCATTTGTCCCCATTCATTATATCTTACGAGATTCCGCATCTGCTGCCCTCTTTCCACCGCTATCGTTTTTTAGTTAATTAATCGACTTTCCATTGCCTCGCATAGACAGCGATACACCTGATTATATTTTACATTATACAGGCTTCGGCATGTTGTTCGATACTGATTTTTTCTGTTCACGTTTAGACATAGAACATCGATAGCTATCCTGCTACATAGTGTTGGGCGAAGCTGCCGTATAATACCTTAGTTAAAGACTCAAATTACGAGCTTGGAACATTGAGTGCCTTCGGTACTGAGGCGCCTGAATACTTATAAGGGTTGACTGCAGGAACCCGTCTTAGATTTAGCGAAAAGCCTGGAACTGTTTGACAACTCTTGTCGTTTGTTCACGACCGGCCGTGACAGCGGAACTGGCATAACCTTACAAGACAAGGTTACATTGTACGGTAGTACCTGCCTGTTCGGCGACGGTCATGATTTCATGCTGCGCGCTGGTTGGTTGGAGCCTCATCAAGTAAGTGTGCGATCAAAAAGCCTAGTACACTGCGCAGCACTTACCTCAAATTATTACTGCCCGCAGAATACTCGTTGGCCCTTGACACTGGACAGTGACTCAAGAATATGGAACTCGCGGATGGTTCGTGGAGCTTTGATTTTGAGATGTGTGCCGCGGATAACTCGAGGATAAAAACACCATGACATCGAGAACAATTACTGTCGCCTCGACTCACTCATCGATGCCATGACAACTTACAAGTATCAGGCTAGCAAGCACGACTCCGAGTCTATCCTCTACATACCATGATCATAGGCCTTCTCACGCGTGACAATCAGATTATCAGATCGCTTGCGTTATTAGTGCATCGTTATCAAAGGCCCTTTGGAGGTCGTGATCCGAAGGCTGATATCTAGTGGCATGTCAGAGTAGGTACCCTCAATTGTTCCAGAATCCAGACGTTCTCCGGGACCAATTGCACCTACAACTTGTTCAACTTGACAGGCTATTAGTACTTGGGTAAGTTCTAGGATCATATCAGTTGACCATTCAATTACTATTTGATGCGTAACGCGGCCTGAGCACAGGTTCGCGAAATGGTATAGCTCCATGCATGAAGGCCAGGTCACCGCAGAGCATCCCTGCTCGGACTTATCCGTCATTTTCTGATCAGTGACAGTTCGTATCATGAAGGTAGGTATGGTTAAGTGGTATGATATCCCCCCGCATTCGAATAGGGCTTAGCAAGTCGTTCGACATAGGGTCCAAAGGACGATCAATTTGATTTTTATTACCGAAAACAGTGACATGATGTCCTATCTGCATAACAGGCACCACAGGGCGCTATACAGGTTATGAGCTAGGTTAGTCTGCGTAACCCTGCACGTTATCTTCACTGGCTAAAACTGTTGTGTAAAAGTTTGTCATGGAGGCATGTAGTACTGCAAGGGGTCTTCCTGTATCACATATAAGGCTAGTCTTCAAAATGTGTGTCTGAAGCTCACCTTTCCATGTCCACCAGACACATCTGATGGCACCATCATTCTACTACTCAACTAGCCTGATCGGTGAGTGGAATGGCAAGGAGCTAGTACATATGTTGTGTTCTTATGTGTATCATCGCATACAAAGCCGCGGGGTTGGTGTCGCATACCATTGCTATACTCTGCACCATCGCCAGGCTTGTTTACAGAGCTTGGACGCGTCACTTCTGATGGGAAGATGCATGGGCTACAGTTGCACTGATAGCAGATGGTAGAATTTTTATTGTGTGTTACCTTGTTCGAATAACCAACCACATCTTCCCAGTTCTTTGCTTGGCGTGCCTCTGGCTCGACCAAAAGATAACTCGTGAGTGCTTGACTTCGCACTCCAATATTAATCTGATGTTCATGTCACTATCAGCCTGGATCCTCTCAATAACGTTCACCTCCGTCCTGTGGTACGCATCACAGCTCACTCAGTTACATTTAAATCTTACTCGCGGGTCCAGGGCTGCGCGCATGTCCGTCATCCGCATCACCAACCACTCCGGCTGCAAGATACACAAACAGATCACGTATCTCATTGCAGCATCCTTTGCGTATATGTGGGCCGTGCTGATCGCCCAGAAGACGAGCGCGTGCAAACTTCACTCGTGCATAATGTCGCCGTCGGTGGCGTTCTTGCAACTTATCGGTCAGTACACCTTCGTACCTTCTGTGGCTACGATGGTCTTCAATTTTTTCTTAGCGGACGCCATCGCAGATGTTTTCCTTGTCGCTACGCCGCTGTATCTCTGGACCAAAGTGGAGCTCTCGCGTAGCAGACAAATATTAGTCCAATCTGCGTTCGGCACATCTCTGAGTTTAATCACCACCATCACCGTCTTCCACTCTATAAACATTTCCATGGGGCACACGTCGACCACGCTCATCTTGGCGTACATCAAAGTAAGTACACTCCCGTCCTCGCACTACTCCGTGAAATCTGATGGAAACCAGGCTGCCTTCAGTCTCTTCATCTGCAACATCCTGGTGATCGTGATTTTCTTATACCGCATGTGCTCAGAGGAAATAGTCGATCTCGACCAACCATTCACATCCAATCAAGTCTTCACGAGCGTCATCCTGACGCAGATGCCCAATAGTACGACCCCCGAGACTTCACTCTCTGTACAAGAGGGGACAACCTCGACACAGAAAACTGCGGTGCAGAACGGAGCGACGAAGCCGAGGGATGAAGATGCAAATATGCGTTATGCCAAAGAGGGAACTAGTCCCAAGGGATGGCTAGAAACATTGAAAGATGGCAAGCAATGATCGATCGAGAGGGAAGTTACGCAACCTGATAGTAGCCCGCGTTTCCATGTTAACATGTACATAGTGTAGAATTGATCTGGAGTAGTATCTTCGTGTGATCATCAAAAACGAAGACGGGACGTTCAGAACTTCAGATGCGATGTCTCGAAGCTGTGCTGTTACATTGGAACCTATTATAGGAGGTGCAACATTAAAGTCTCTAATAGCTCAGGTGTACCTCCTCAATATTTGTATAGTAATAGATGTGAGGGTCGGAGAACTTTAGACGATTACATGGACATATTAAAGTTGTGAAGATGTAGAGGGAGACATCGATGGACATTGGATTCGGGGGAGTACACGACATGATGACACCAACGTTACTGTCTCAATGGCAAAAAAAACAAACCATCGCCGAAAAGCTTCTAATCAAACTCCATGCGGTAAAGAAGCCGGATAAATTCACTCATACCTATTATCAATCATGACGAGACGATACGCCTTTTTGAGGCTGAATGGCCGTTCTGCGACGAAGAGGACTAGCTACAAGCTGAAGATGATCAAGTAGAAGTTGAAGAACTTGGCATCCTTGAACCAGATGAAGACCATCAGTCAGAGGATGGGTTTAGCATGGACTTGGTTGCTACTGGTCAGTGGTATATTGAGCAGCACTTTACCTGCCTTTTGCTAAAGGAGATATCTTCATAGTTGCCAAAACACACGTTCGTCAAGCTATGCGATATTGGTGCGAAGATGACTCCAAGATGTTGATTGCTTTTGGTACCGAGCCAACAGCTAGTTGGAAACGCGAACGTTTAGTAGACAGTGGTTCCAATCTTGACTAGCAATGATCGATGACCTGCCGGCACCGCAGATACGCATCTGTTTGAAGGCACAACCAAGCAAGAATTTACAGCACATAAAAGCCAGCCGACTTCCTGCTATCTTCATCTAATCCGATATCACGAGTCGACAATAATGCGTTTCTCCTCTGCAATTGTCATCGCCCTCGTTGCTGTTTTAGCCTCACCATCAATCTCTGCCATGCCAGCTGAAGCTCCTGACACGGCTGTCGCAGATAAATGTCCCTGGTTTTGCAAAGAGAGCTCAGCTTGTGCTGGCTGCTCGATCGCAGCTTGCGTGAGTATCAGTAGTTTTCCTGGATTTTATAACATGACTCACCTGCATTGCAGTACGTTATTGTCTGCATGGTGAGTCGTATATCTGCTTTCACATCGGGCATTATGACCGTTGGCACTGACGCGCAAGTTATTAGTAGTGTGTGGAGTTGATTAATGCGCCATCAGGAAAACATCGGTGGAATTGGCGTAGCTTTCGTGCGATTGAGGAGTGATAGATAAGACGCACCAGTAAACTACAAATTTCTTCCCAGATATGATATGGCACTGGACCTCCTTGAAGGCAAAATAAATTATTGGTTGCTGATTCAGATCCAAATTTTGTGCTATGACCAGTTGCCATTAGTTACGTCAATAACTTGAAGGACCTCTTGGGCCGAAACCAATTTGAAAGGTTGTTTGTGTTTGTTCTGTGGAACCACTCATCCAAGCGATGCCGCATCAGGCTCCCCGAAATCCTCTCCGACATGGTCACGCACGTTTGAAATCCCGGGTTCACTGTCGTTTCAGAGATATCAATGTCTCGAAAATCTAGCTTGCATCTCGTGGATTATTTGCAGCGCTTCGTCAATGTCCCCACTTGCGTACGCTTACGAATGGTTGAAAGTGCATAGATCACTCACAGCGTCCAGGTGCCATTTCTGGATCTTGAGCTTTCGCAATTTGACAATGACGACTTTCCATATATACCACTATCATGGATCGTGACACACCTCAGCGGGCCACTGCAGGAAGATGCATTATAGTAAACAGCGCCCATGAGGAGAGGACCCGCGATGCCACTGGCATCGAGGGCTTCTATGTTCAAGCTTACAACGAGACTGCAAAACTCCTAGGTACTTCAGTCATATTCTATGTATTCAAGTATTTGAGATTTCCCCTATTCCAAGATCTCCATTGCTCGAGTGGCAGTGAAATTTGTTCAGAAGCAAGACATGATCAACTCAACATCAAATCACTAGCAATTCACACGTCGTGCCATCAGGTCATCTGCACCGATGCTAGTTGAAGTAGAAAACGCGACTCACCGTAGTTCATTATCGCGACATGGCACTCAGTTATCTAGTACACACACCCAGAGGATCTACCACGCCGGTGAGTCATATGGTGGACACAAAATACTCATACTCACAACAATATGCCTGCGGCACACATTTCTGCCCAAGCGCAACAGGGGTAATCTGAGCACAATATAGGACACCCTCCGGCACTATCAACGGCAGTGGGACTGGCAGATACTGATGCTGTCAAAGCGGCAACAACTGCGAGGACAGAGGAGAAACGCATTGTTTGTGAGGATGTGATGTGGTGTCAAGTTGATCTGAACAGGACAGTAGAAAGACGACTTGTTATACTATGTGAATATCATTCTTTATGGCCCGGGTGACGCAGGAAGAACCTATCAGTTTGAAGTCTGTTTTCGAACACGCAATATGCAATGCCAGTAGATCTACTTGTGAAGCAAGACGATTTGGCAAAATACCACTAGTTGCGTACAAGTCGATGCCAGCTCAGATTTGCTTTGTTTTTCCAGTTGATAACCCGTGGAGCGAGGAGCTATATGCCAGCCATTTAGTATTGTGAACCATCATGACAAGCTAGTGACCCGTTTCGGGGCCTGGAGTTCGGACATCTCTTTCCTTCAGTGTGGCAGTTCACGCGCTCATATTTCACAATACAAACCATCTCAGTCCTCACGTTTATATCTTGCAGTGTACTTCTTTTTTGGGGGAAAGAGTGACATGTATCTAAATCTGCAGTACTGCTGACTAGGTTTAGTTCTACTGGTCTGAGGAAAAAATACACTTGGTATGCACTCTCCGTGTCCCCATTTGATAATTCCTTGCCCCTTACAAAGGCCTGAGCAAGCCCCAAGACTATCTATCCAATGACGATCAACGAATTAGTCACCGGTTTTCGGAACAGCCAAATATTGTCGGAAAAGCCCATATCTGACATGTTTCAATGGTGAAATTTGATGATCTCCCGACTCGGACACTGTCACAGCAAATAATCCGAATCCCCATAAACTGAGGGCCGCTCTCGCAGGTTTAGTGAGTATCATGCACCTAGCCCTCTGCAAACGAAGAAACCAGGTAGTTACAAGAGTCCCAGGACCCACGCCCGACAATGATAACACGGAAACA
>NW_024539071.1:0-12642 GCF_016647635.1 Suillus subaureus | reverse complement strand
AACCAAGTGATTGAAAGCATGCGCCTTTGAATCTCCTACGGGCGCATACGATAAAACAATTCCCCTGATCTGGCCACTCAAGAGTTGTCCTGGCAGATTTTCGACGCTGGGATTCCTTGATTCACCAACATCCCCGAATCTGATAGTCGGTGATTCTTGATCAAGGGCTTGTTAAACACCTGTACATCGTGGAGATCCGTATAATGCCTCCTGATCTGGAGGGCTGAAGGGATGGTGATCTGCATCGGACCTCAGCGCGGAGGGCAGGTAGGATAATGGTTATCTTCGAATGTGACCTCTGCTTGGATTTGGGCTACAAGCAAATAGCATGATAAATCAGATATATAAACTGCAGATGACGCTCCCATCTACCTTGAGTTTGGTGTTTGTGACTCGCTTGCTGTGAGGTCTCTGTCTCGCCGGTGCCCCGGTCCGATAGTCGATGTCCAAATCCAAATCCTCGAGGACAAGTCTTTCCAAGCGTCTTCTCTCCCTCTCGCGTTCGAGTTGCTTTGGAGTTATGAATGGAGTGTTAAATTCATCATCACTTGCTGAATCTTCCTCTTCTGTGTCGTCCAGTGAACTACGCCCTTGGGATGTGTCGGAAGCGTCCCGAGTAGGAGATCCTTCAACTGCTAGGACCTCGTCAAGAAACTTGAGCACACCACCGCCCTCAAGCATGATGTCAACGTCGAAGAACACATGCAATGGTGCAATCCGAACCAAGATGTCGGTCAAACCCCCTGAGCGGGTATTCGTAGGGGTGACGCGAGCGGTGAAGGTAATAGCACTAGAAAAGGACAACTCCTCAAGTTCTTCTTCACTCAACAACGCCACCGTGAGTGGTTGTGGAGATGTTGGAAATGCAGAAGATTTCGACGGTGGACTGTGTACTAGTTGATCTTTCCCTGTAGATGACTTCACTCTCCAAGTCGATAACTTTGAAGAGCCTCCTGCAAGTTTCACAGCAGTCCAATCCACCACTTCAAAAGTCGGTAATGTTACTTCCGAAAGCGGCTGCGCTGGAACAGTTGTCGAAGAGAAAAATGGGCGACAATGACTGACAATATATTGATTGTGCAGACGATGATCTGTAATCAGGAGTGGTAGCGAAACTTGCGCCGTGTCCCTCTCGCCAGTCCTGGAAGTGTGGTACATGAAGACCGAGATATTTGAGAGGAGTATGTTGGATGTTATCGGAGAAATATGTGCTGCATCAGTCTGATTTCCAGGAGCCCGGGATAAATCAAGAGAACCCGTAACATTCTCCAACAATACGCGTAAGTATGTCGAAGGCAATCTTGGAGGGATAAGTGGAGACTGGAAAAATGCTTCAAGCGAAGGAACCTCTTGATCTAGGGCCTCAGTGATCAAAAGGGTCACAATTCCACGGATATTTAGACTTGCGTGCAAGCCGCACTGGAGGGCCGGAGGGCTTGGTGTGGTCTCAGGGTGTTGTGGAGTGGTACCAGCATCCTTGGATCCGCAGTAATTGAGCATTTCCAATAGCATGCGAACGTGACAAGCCCGAAGAGCGCAGGACACGATCCCAACACTGACACTGAGACATAAGGTCTCGTCCTGCTTGACCGCGATGTTCTCCGTGGGAGGCGAAACTTTCTCAAGGGTCGAAGGATGCGCGACGTCATCCTTTGTGTAGCCGGGTGGCGTTTGTAGTCGAACTACAATAGGGTCTGTACCAACAGAAAAAACAAGATCTTCTGTAGCCCAGTGAGGTACATGGGCTGACTCTCGTTTGCCTGCTATGTGATCGCACGAGCGAGGCTGAGCCATATCTCCCGTACCAAAGTTGCCGAGGGGCTCAAGACGGATGGCTGAAGAGCAGCCAGTAGTAGAGACCGCGCTCTGATACATGCTACTGAGAACTGAGCTGGACGGGGAAGCCCGAAACTGACTACGTGGTGGAAGAGCAACAATGGACTGCGACATCATCATCTGCGTGTCTTCATCAATGGAGGAATAAGATGACGCGGGTGACACCGGACGAGGAGCCTGCTGATGATCGTGCAGCGTGACATGGGACGAAGTGAGCGACACAGGCGACATGGTTCGTGGTGAGGTGACAGGGTTTTGTAAAGTAGCTCGAATGTCCCGAGAGGTAATGGCGACACCTGATATTGAGACTGTACGTATGTGACCATTCCGTGGGGATCTTTCAAGAGCAACGTTGCTCGATGGCCCATCTCCAGTACTTCGCTGCTTTGGGACACCCGAGTCCGTACTATATGCAATTTCAGGTATTGACAGGGTAAAGCTTGAGTGTCCGGGGTGGACAATGACTATTTTCGTGTCCACGGCAGAGAACTCAAAGCGTGCAAGTAGATGTTCGAAGAGGGTGGCAAACAGGGATACCCCAGAAGGGTCAGAATCAATGCCAATTTCTTCTTGAGGGTGTACACGGGTAGATGAATCTAATCCTCCGGGAAGGTGATGACCCTCATCATAAGCGTGCGGAGGTCGGGAATCTGGATGTAAAGACTCTCGGAGCGTGGCTTCTTCCCGAGGGGTAAGCTCGCTGTGGATGAATGTCTCTGCTACTGATGCAACAGATTGGGCAAGGTTTACACTGTTTGGAGAGCCAAGGTCGGATGGAGGGGTGGCATGCAATGTGAGGTGTAGTGACTGTACCGAAAGCCCTACACTGGAAGTGAGAGGATTGGGGAAAGGTATTCGTGCAGTTACACAAGATATGGAGCCATCGTAGAGTCTGAATGGTGATCCTGCAAGAAGTTTATTGATCGCCTTTGAAGTAGTCAATGAATGGACAGTTAAACCAAGAGGTAAAACCCGAACCTGGTCGTCTAGCTCAAGATCTCTGACTTGTACAACCCCAGAGCCTATCTGCGAGTCTATCTGATGAAGATCGAGCTGCCCTGGCTTTAGGAGATGTCCCAGTGACTTCTTGAGAACAAACGAAAGAAACCGACGCTGAATTGCAGAGGGTAAGGAAAAGTCGAACGACGGAAGCCCAGAGAACCAGGAAGAATACCAAGTAGACATAGTAATGGGCGTCACTTGAAGATGAGTTCAAGATCGAAATTGATTCATGACCTAGTACTCTGCATAATATTGTAGAAGTACGTATTGAGCCAGGTGGGCGCACACAGCAAAGGTGCAGGGGGTATGGCTGAAAGTACTACACCAGTACTTCGGAATTGCCTTTTCCGTCACAATATTAAAGTGGACTTTGCACAAACTTCACAGCTATGTACTAACAGCTCAAATGCCAGGAATCCCAATGTCTCATTCCTGAATATATTTTAAACGGGGGTTGATAGATACTCATGAGCACATTGCCCCAAGGAAAGCTCCATTGAATTGAGTGAGACTCACTGATTTGTGCAGATGATGAAACTAAACTGATGCGCGAGGCGTGAGCGCAATACGGTCATCATCGAGTGGTCTGAATATGTATATTTCTTCGAGAAGCCACTCTATGTCGGTACTGGCCGGAAATAATAAACCATGGACTATCACGATGATGAACGCAAATCATTTACCTGAATTCTTCCTGAGTGGTCTCGATCACCTGTGTCACACGGTCGTACACATCAGCTATCCAAACCCCATAGATAGCATCATCCTGGAGCTGATAAAGGCTGGACACGATAGCGACTTGTGTCGCTGTCAATTGAGCTAGCTGGCTATAATATTGTGGAGAATAATGAGAGCTATTTTGGAGCGAGGAGCCAAAGGAAGAAAGGGGGCTCGGTGTTCGCATGACTGTGCAAGGATGGGCCGCCAGAACAATGGCAGAATGAGGAGTTTCAGGTTCAAGTGCAAGAAGTGGTGTAGGAAGTTGGGATGCAGCTTGCTTTGAGGTTGATGCGGAACTCAGACCCTCACTATGATCGCCATACTGCAGTGATGGCCCAGCAGGAGTCTGAGGAGAGCTGACATTTCTACCTTCATCATTCTGGGGCAGATCAAAAAATGAACGATAAGATTGTTCAAATGCTCGCGAGTCGGCTGCTATCGAGTCTTCCGCATCCCCTTCGAGTTCTTGGACGACAAGCATCTCGTCTGTGTTGTGAGCCTGTGCAAAGTTGGAATAGATGTGTCAATCACGAATCCGAAATATGCACATACCTGTCCTTTGTGCCTCTCGATCATCAAACTTGTCCTCATACACTCAAGAGTATGATACATAGCCTGATGATATCCTGCCCCAATCATGGACTCGATATCGACTATTTTTTGTTGGCCACGCTGAGTAATATTGCCCATGACACAAGCTAGACTGTTATCACTTGATGGATGGTGATATGATTAGAAATTCGAATTGTATTGTAACTTGAACCTACGACGCACAATTGTCGTATCATGGCCGAGAACGAGGCATGATCTTGTCCTGCTTTGTTAATCCGTGACCCATATATTCTCCCGGTACCATCATCGAGGTCATAAACACCTCGAGCATCACTGGTATCTGAGAATCGTAACATGACATGGGTGACCAGCAGGACCTTCAGGGATTTGAGTATGTTTGATCTTTCAGAAACGGTCAAATAGCAGTGACTCGCCTTACTGAACTTGGCCCCGCCGAGCGAGAACTGAACGTCATCGGGTAAGCGTTCCGCCTGCAGCGCTTGGTAGACCGTGATCGGTCTAATTGATTCTGTTTCAGTTGACTTGATGACTGTTGTTTCTACTAGCAAAGGTTCACAGTCTTCCATCGTTGTGAGCACTACGCAGACGCGTCGAAACCGTTTCCAGCTTACCGATTAACACCGTCTACTGGGCCTGGGCCTGAGGCCTGAAGCTCAAAGTTCGAAGACCTTTGTGTAACAATGTTTACTGAGATGGATCATTCATCCATTTTGATGTGACTACTGATACTTGCAGAAAAAAAGAACAACTACATCAATCAGGAGAATATCGGCAGTTTCAACACCTAAGTATTCGCAAGCAACTTTCATTGTCAAAAGTACATGACCATCGTAGATTCATCAATCAGCAACCTTGAAATGCGAATCGTCAATAGTAGTAAAGACGAGGCCGTCGTCCATGAGTTTATCTAAAGCATTACTGGGGATTGCGTCAGACTGGCGGAGCCGAGCATGTCTTATGAGACATACCTAATTGTGACAGCATCACCTCCGACAGCACGCGCAATAGAACCAACATGCACGCCTTCCTCCTTAGAAGGTTGGCTCAGCATGAACGTTATGATCGTATATTCCAACTTCGGCAAATGGGAATATTGGCTATTGTTCGTAGCCGGGGAATGCGATTGAGCTGCGTATGCAGAGCCTCCGGCCGCCGGGGGTCCGGCAGCCTGGGCCTGTGGAATTGTTTTTGGGTTTTGCCCATCGCGAGGGGGCTGCTCATGAAGATCAGATCAGTGATATCGTAATTTGGTGTAACGTACCGCTCCTTTCGCCCATATTAGTGTGACCGCCATCGCTTCCAAAAGGTGGAAGTATATCTCATGAGGCGACTTGACTGGCCGTATATGAGTTGCATTTACGTATCGCTTGCTGCCAAACATTTTCAACGTGCCGGATACGCGTACGTATGATCCCTCACTGTTCTCGCATTAGTTTTACTGCGGCCTGCGAAGGAGGAAGTTTACGTGATAGCACTCGATCCCGATCCACTCTCTTCTATTGAGGAGTCAATCCAATGTCGGGCTTCAATGCGACCCGTGCCATCGTCAAACCAGTATAAGTTGTTGGTGGCTTGGCTCTGTATTGAAACAACGTGGCCGACGACGGTGACCTGCAAATTCGCGGTCCATCCAGCCAGCTACGCGAAAATGGATGCAAAAATTTACCTGGCCGAGTTCTGTATCATCCAGCATCCACTCCGCGTCCGAATGCGCCTGGGTTGCATTTAGGAGCTGAAGTACAGTTAGAGGTCGTAGGGAGTGGGCTATCTCGGTTCTCTATATTTCACTCAGTTCAGTAGAGAATTGGAAGGATCGTATGCAGCGTACTCGACTAGCTCCTCCCGGGCTACCGCTTGCGCTTCCATATGGCGATCCACCAGTCATGAATCCACCTCCACCTCCACCTCCACCACCACTGTTGCCGTAGTAGTCGTTGACTTCCCAGTATAATTAGTGGAATTGTCAGAGATAGTATGACTGCTTACATTGACTCATTTCGTTGACGTTCTTTCAGTGAGCGAACTTATCGTGATGGCACAGTGAGCAAGACACGAGAGAAACGCGTAGAGTCACAAGTCACGCGTATTGCATGACATAATTCAATATGTCACAATTACATCCGATAAACCTAAGTACGTAGTGTGGCAGTAGCATGAGTAGTGAGTGGGGAGCAGTGTAGGTGTAAAGTAATATATGCGATGTCAGTATCGAAAATGGAGGCCGGTTTACTGGCCGTAATTGGTGCAAATCTTGACCATTCCTTTACCAACGCCCTCGAGTACTTTTTTGCGCGATTCGCCGACGTTCTTTGCAATATTGAGCACAAAATCATGATGCAGCTAACGAATGATGTCAGGACATTATCTGATAATCGAAAGCGTACGCCTACCTCCGGGAAGTCGGTGATAGGTTTACAAGACTCGACGAAGCTCTTCCGTCGTTCAGCCGACCCGGCCACCTCGGCTATCTTCAAAAGGTCATTCGACATTGTCTTGAGTACCGTGCAGGCCTTCGAGCGAATATCCTTGAGGGATTGTACGAGCTGAAATGTGAGGAGATGGGTTAGGACACGTCTTTTCATTAAAGCCTATCATTCCACTTACTGCCCCCAATTTGTAAATCTTGACAACAGATGCGGTCTTGAAGCGATGAGATTCCACCGCGAAGAGAAGGAAAGCCTAGACTTAAAGTGAACAAAGCGTAGACTAGAACTCGAGTGAAAGTGTACTTCTTGGGTGAGTGTTGCTACATGTAGTAGGTCCGAGGGGAGGCTCTGGCTCTGTTGTAACTGCACGAAGCGTGCGTGCATATCTGTGAAAAGAGTGAGCAGTGAGGCAGCCTAGGTAAACTGAACGTACGCTCAAAGAATTGTGCCACCAATTGAGGCGGTTCCTTCACAGGAGGAGCATCTTCGTCTTTCTTTGCATGACCATTGGCGTTGGCGTCGCCATTTAGGGCTTTGAGGTCAACACCCCTGAGCGGAAGCCCGGTCCTAAGCTCATTCTGCTTGTTGGCCTCAGCAAGAACCACCGCTGGAGGCGGGCGAGTATAGTCATGATAAGGCTCGAGCCAGTCACTGACAGCAGTAGCCCATTCCATGAGTTGCAATTCATCAGCCGTCAACTAATGAATTGTTAACGTGAATCATGACTCGACCATAATATCCTACCTCTGCTGCTTCTTCAGGTTTTCGAATGGCTAGACGTTCCCTGAGAGGAAGTTGGACTTCTGGTTCTGGGCTCTTCTTTGGCCGGTCACCAATCAGTAGCTTCTCCTCGACAATATCATCCAGATCACTAGCATGCTGGAAAGCACGTATGTAGATTTTGATGAAATACCACAACCATCCTTGCTATATGAGAAGAAGGTCAATAAATGCAAGTATCAACACGGATAAACAGCATACTCCAGTCGAGCTGCCAAACATCAGGGTCTGGTCGTTCAGCGAAGGTTGACATGCTGGTTGATAATTGGGCAGCATGCCAAAGTCCCGGTTGTCGTGGTGGACTAAGAACAAAAATCAAAAACGTATGTGTATGACACTGGAGGCCCTTACAACGATCAAAGACAAACTTCAGCTCTATCAGCTCCATGTCAATCAGATCAGAGTTGATGGGTTCATGTGTCATCCGCATGCGAACGTGCTCAAGCTTAACGACGTCACGTTGGAGGGAGTTCTCCAACCTGTCATCAAAAGAGACAAATTCTGGTATCTGTGGAGGGTAACTATCCTGGAGGCACAAGAGTATAAAAATCTGACCTGACTGTATTTCTCTGATGTGAATGCACGAATGATGAAATCCGGGGTCTATGAAAAATGAGAGAGGGGCTAATATACAAGAAGGGTACTCACATCTTGGGAATTACTGACATAAATCTGGCTTGATTCTATGCATTCTGAAGGGTATGTCAGGTCTCCAGTTGCGGAAAGGGAGAAGGTCAATGCCCGTGTGAGAAGAAAGTGGGAAAGAGTGTCATTTTGGACTTGTTTTATATTGATGGCACGGTAGTGGTCCAGAGCCAATGACGAGGCTCCTGTAAACTCTTATCGGTATAAGACCTTGGGACATCCGTAGGAACACGTACCAAGTAGACGGTATATGCGTACAAGTAGCAACCGAATCTGGAACGACATACGACTCTTTGTCAAAGCGAATTCCAGCACAACGGCGGCGTTGTATAGATAGCTCTCGTCCTTAGTCATTGTCCACAGGCTGACAAATGCATGACCGACAAGGATCGCGAGATCATCGACTGGCTGAAGTTCAGTTACAGGTAAGCTGGAACCCAACTCTAGTCCCGCCATGTACTCTTCGATATAGGTGGATGTCAAATACAACTCTTTGTCTGTGGATAGTTCTGAAGCCGTAAGACTGATTCGTTGTAATTTCCGAACGTTTATCACCCGCTGCAGATTCCCCGTAGTAGCCTACATTACCAAACGAACTTAGGAGACGGGAAAACCTAGATAGGGAGACAGTACGCACAAAGGAGGACTCTTGAGATGCAAGGAAGCTTGTCCATCGCAATTTTGCGTCTGCGCAAAGGTCTACACAAGGCCGCAAATCTTCGAAACAACACGCCTTATCGCCAAACTGGGAGAAGTAGTTCTCCATTGAGTCAACCAAAGTGCTCTCATCTGTCAAAGGCCCAAAATCAATCAGTGCATGAGGTCCCAAGGCAAGCAACATACCAGAGGATATTCCGTGGGAAAACGCATTTTTCTCAAGCTCCAAAAGCGCCAAGGAGGCAGA
Source organism: Suillus subaureus (assembly GCF_016647635.1). Taxonomy (NCBI): domain Eukaryota; kingdom Fungi; phylum Basidiomycota; class Agaricomycetes; order Boletales; family Suillaceae; genus Suillus; species Suillus subaureus. The sequence goes on along the minus strand of NW_024539071.1, from coordinate 3,756 downwards.
ACGGTTATTTGAGCCATCTACTTTGGCGATTTCGGTAAGGAAATCGCGTGTTTTCGCAATGTTCTCGGAGCACTCTGACTTTCCCTCTTCGCTGACATCGGGCTGTTGCACTGAAGCAAAAGTGGCATCGATTACTGAAATGAACTCCAGCCAATTCCGGTCACTGAAGTGCACATCAGATTACATCAAAAGTAACATCCGATGTCCGCTCACTTGTTTTTGATCCTCTCTTGAGCCCGTTCCCCCTCGTCCTTGTATAGGCCGCGTTTGCGCCAGATTTCCCTGCGAGTTTCATTGCACACAAGACTAGCTGAGCAGATCGACTTTCCGATATCACTTTCCAGCAAGGTGTTTGCTTCATCCCACAGTTGAAGCTCCTGCAGGATTATCAGATGCAAGTGGAAGCGGTCCACGGCCATATATGATGGCGTTGGACATGATGTAACATGGCGGTGAGCCAACTTGTAGAGCAATGTGCGAATGTTTGGAGGAGTGCCAAGGTCATTTGCCTACCTCCCCACAATTAGAACATGTTATTCGGAACACAATGCAATGGACAAACCTGGAGAATTGCGCCTACCACGGCCCAGTATACGTACCGGTCCCCCTGGAATAGCTTGTGCATTCGGGTTGCAACCTTAAGGACAACACGATTCGACTTGTATACATACAGAAGAAGGAACAGTGGGAAATACTCACCTGTTGGCAAGATTTCCAGTTGCCAGTTCGTACATGAGCAAAGAACGTTTGTGCGCCGAGTTCCTCGCTCTGAGGTTGTTGCTTAAACGCGTTATCAAACATGGCTACCATGTCGGAGTCTGTTGTTACAAGATGAGTTCAATACGGGCAAGCAGGAGCTAGGACCATCATGTACTTCTGGCAAGGCCCTTGAGGACGTGCGTCATCACGGATAGTGTGGAATCATCCGTGACAGTGGCAGCAAGGATCTCGTCGCATAGAACTAACGCTTCCTCTACTTTCTGCGAACGCGTCAATGCAAGTGCTTTCAGGGCCTACATGGATGAAATGTTAAACCGCCTCCACAGGGATACTAGCGCACATACTTTAACAAGAGTATTATTAGTATACTTTTTGAGCACTTTATTGCATGCATTGATAGCAGACTTGTTTGATCCATGGTCCAAAGCATCTATCACAGGTCAGTTCCGACTTGCATGCAGGTTAACGATAGCCAACCATAGATGGGACGAATCTGACGTTCGAGTGCAGCTTCTGACATATTCGATGAGAGAATCTAGCTAAACTGGAGAGGTTTGTGGAGGGTACAACGAAGCAGCAAGAGAAGCTTCGAGTTGAGTGTGGTGGCCACGCGAATTTTTAGTGCTTTGAAACTTTCTCGCCAAGCGTTCCGCCGCGACCCGAAGCGGCAACTCTACAAAGTTTGATCAGTCATTGCGGCCGTGCGGTCTCTATAGTTCTCGTTGTCGGACATCCCGACAAGTCACGTTTATTGGATCTCGTCAGATTTGGGTCTATAAATGACCTGTTTCTGGTTACCCCCAAATCCAGACCTCTGAGTACTGGCGGAGTCCGGCGCGGATATCTCTGTCTACTGTTCACGAGTACAGGTAACAGAAAGCACCATAGCTAGTACTGCAGCACTCGTTCCTGCGTTATTTCGATGCCTGTGCCTAGGTACATAGAGTAGGGGCACATGGACGTGAATTCCTGTTGTAAGTCTATGGGCATACGTTCCATGCAGCTATCAATGAGAACACGTCGAAGACTCCCTTTCTCTGAAATCTATGCAATCACAATATCTCTAGTATCCTGGTGTCCATCATGTCATGAACAGAAGCCATGTCCCTGACCTGCGCCATGATATTGTGATCATACACGATTCTTTTGTATTCCCCGCCACGCTGCTGCGCTAGGAAAATTGCGCCAAAAGGTTGTCCAAGGCAAACGATCAACCTTAGCTCTCGTGACTGAGAGTCCATATCGACGGGCTCGTTCTCTCCAGGAGAGTCGCCGAACGAATCGGCCAACGGAGACTCGAGCATAGACTCGTCCACGCTCTGCGTATCGTCTGCAAAGTCAGGGAGCCCGAGGTCTTGGCGATTCCATGGACGAATGAGTAGGAATGTCTGCCGAGTGGGCCTTGCTCGCGAGAACTGAATCAGTTTGTCTTGGGCAGTGATTACCAGGTCTTGAAGACCGTCTGCCTTGACTTCATAAGTGAAACGTGACTCCTGGTCTTGACCGCGCCTCCGTCTGACTTCCATCACGGGAAATGCAATGCACGGAAGGAAGTTGTAATCTGGAAGTAGCGAAACGAGGAGCGCTGAGGTTGTCAAGGATGGTGTACAGTTTCAAAGCTAACTCCGCAGTCACAATATTTGTAACGTGGAGACTGATGTCTGTATTTCGTCTTCTGATAGAGATGGCAACATGCACGGCGGAGATTTATACGAGGTAATGTCAGCTGGGAGACAGCTGTTGAACTCGGAAGATTTTCCGACCCAGTCAAGGGCAGAGATATCGCCCGAATGAGCTATGATCTCCTGCAAGAGTCGTCCGAGCGCGTTCTGTTTCTTCTCGCCGTAGATTGCAGGGAGGCGGACGCGGAAAATGCCAAACAATGAGTATGCAATGTCTTCCTGCAACGTGGTGATACGGCTCGACACCCATTGAAGTTTCTCTCGGGTCCCTCTCATCCCCGGGCGGAAGGCTATGAGCGCCTCTTTATTGATGCCCGTTGAACGTTCCAACTCCTGCACGATAGCGACTGATTCCTTGTGGTTACTTGAGCAATCGTCGAGATACAGGGTCCAATCTGCTTGGTAGGGGAGAACGATGTTAGGAGCGAGGAATTCCTGGACAGTCCATCCTCGTGTATTCCAAGCGCTGCTCGCGAGTGCGCCAGACTTTGACGAAGGTGGAACATCCGATAGGTAGACGATGGTAAGTGCTGAGAGGCGATACCAGACGAACATGGAGTTCACTGATTCTTGGAGTTCAACATTGTTGTTCTGATCGATGCAGCAGGTATCACTCCACGCCCAGCAATACCCCGCTTCACGAGCAGTTTTGCAGAACATCTGCAACTTCACTACGGTTCCGACCGGATCCAAACCGTACGCGGCTTTGTCCTGGATGTCGTGCAGCAGCGGCTCTTTGCTTTCCCACCTATGCGATAACATGACCCAACGGAAGTACATCTCTACTGCTTGTTTGATGGGCCCCGTTTGGAGGTGCGCACGCGCCATTAATGAATACAAAAGCTCCTGGTACTCGTTGCTCGTGATGAAGGTATGAATCTGTGTCTGTCGATCACACAAACTCCCAGTGGAGGTGTTCAAGTGCGAGCTCAGTGTTGTCCGCTTCTCTGCCGTGAAGCACCCAGACCTGACTGTTACCTTGTTCTAATACAAGGTCATTATCACCCTATTGTCGTAGCAACGCTGTTGGCCAGTTTGATCGACTCTGGTCTTTTTCTTTATTGTTTTCGATGGGTGGATGCAACGGACATTGTCTGCACAAAAAATCAAGGTTTGTCGTGTGTATGTCATTTTCAAGATGAGAGCATGAAGAATCTAATATGCAGGTACTTGACCAGCCCTGCGCCATACACTTGCACTCGCACGGGCACCAACCAGTCCAGAGGCAGGGGTTGTGGTACCACTGCTGCTCGTGGTGGCCAGTTGCAAACCCGGCACAGAAACTGATCTTCAAATTTGATCAGAGTCGGGCTACGGTGACATACCATCATATCTGCGTCTCTTCCCTGGTGAT
>NW_024539070.1:0-12716 GCF_016647635.1 Suillus subaureus | reverse complement strand
CTCGGTATAGAGCTCACTGGCGCTAATCCAGTGCGGCAAATATCCACGTGTCTTCGTTCCGCTAGTGCCCTTCTTGTTCTTGATAATGCTGAGACCTTCGAAGAGGCCAGTGGAACGTCAGCGCTCAGGGAAAACCACAAGCTATTGCTGAAATCGCATGCATCCCCGGCGTCATTCTGATTCTTACATCGCGTAGTAGAAGGAGCGCACCGAATGTACCATGGATTACCAAGGATATTCTACCACTGGATTCAAACTCTGCTCAAGAGGCATTCTTTCGAATTTACCGTCCAGCCAGTCGTGAAAATGGGGAGGGAGGAATAGCAAACCTGCTTCAGGACTTAGAATATCACCCGCTTTCCATTAATCTAATCGCAAATGCAGCGCAGCAAAACGGTTGGTCTCCGGCCATACTGCTGGAGAGATGGAATGATCAGCACAGTGCGGTACTAAATCACGGCGAGGGAAAGCTACAAAGCTTGTCATACACCATGCAGCTGTCACTCAGCTCGCCGTCAATCCAGAAACTTGGAGAGGAGGTTCGGCATGCTTTGACTATCATCGCCTTCTTGCCCCAGGGTCTAAATGAGGCTGTCCAAGCGCATTTTGCCATCTACCCTGCAAATCGACACTATATGTGATGTTTTATGGAGACAATCTCTCGTTTATCGTCAGGACGGCTTCGTCAAAATGCTCGCACCAATTCGACATTATGTGCAAGATTCGTTGCCACCACCTGACCCCACGTGTTTTCGAGAGTTACGCACCTTCTACTATTCTGTCACTGTCCCAGTGTTCGGAAAACGAGATGATTATGCTGATATCATTATCTCGGATCACCTCAACATTGAGCATGTCATTGCTTTCGACCTCGCCCACATCCCTGAGATGACTTGTCCCACTTGTTGGACATTTTTGCAGTGCTTGAATTGGCATCTTCCTCGCCCAACTACTACCCTTACCCCATCTATTTTCAGCATCATCGAGAACTCGTCTGTGCAAGAGCTCAAAGCATACTGCTTGTGGCATCTCGGCTGGCTCTACATGACTCTTTCTCAATTCAGAGAAGCCATACAGGCCTTCCAGGCTGCTGAGCCACTCTATCTCACCCCACCGGCAACCACGAAATGGTGGCCAAATGTGTCATCGAATGTGCAGACATATACAGATGTCGAGGCCACCTCGTTCAATCCCAACAGGTTTTAGAGGTCATTCGGCGCTCCGAGTCATGGAAGTATATCAGTGAACCAACGGAAGCCAAAGTTTGGTATTTCTTGGATATGGCCCGGATGTTTACATTCACAACATCTGCAGACGAATTATTTGTGAAGTCCTCGGAAGATTGCATCTGGGATTTGGATTCCAAGATTTGGCACTGGCGGGCCAAATTTTACTATGGGAGAGACATTGTCCAGGTGAACACGCGATTAGAAGACCTATTTGCGCAATGCACAGATACCGATGATCTCATAGACGCACTTGAGGGACTTGCAGAGGTAGCATTTGCGAAGGTAGATTACCCAAAGCCATGGATATCCTACAAAAAAATCATAGAAACGCCCAAGGGACAACATCCGCACAATGCCCTTTGGTATACCGTGATGAAGGCTCTTGTTGCAAGCAAGCAGGGGGACCATCCCCTTGCGAGAGAACTCGTCAACCTAGCCCCGGGACTACCCCAATCCTTTGCGCTGCGCACTGCATTCGTATTTCTCCACAGATCTTATGGCTCTGCAAGCATCGAGCTCACTGCAGGCGCATACGACAAGGCCGAGTCCCATTTCATCGCCACCATTGAAGGTTGTGATATTCAAGGACATCTTGATTTCAAAGCATTTAGCAAGCGGGGACTGGGGGAGATTGCCTTTATGCGTGGTGACTTCGCATTAGCTGCACGATGCTTCACAGAAATACAGCCTTTGTGCACTGAGATGGGAGTGCCTCTGCAACATTTGTACAGTTGCGAGCCGTTCTATGTTCTACCAGACAGATTTAGAGGATGGACAACATTTTTAGAGGGTCGGTCACCATTTGCGAACATTATGTAGATTGTATACACAACATAACAGCCTGACATTGTATCTCTGATGATTATACAAGTGGTTTCATCATGATATAAAATAAGACAGTGATGAGACAAACACGAGAGATAAGTGAAGCGGAACGCATGACACATCAGGTGTGTGGTGAGATTGCTATGGCATAGGAAGGTCGTGATACAGATAATTTACCTAGGGAACGCATGTGATCCCTCGAGGTTATTCTCCTCATCGCACATCTCATATCCAAATTTCGGTGGTAGGACCCGGATCTGCGACGTCTCCTCAGATCGAAGGTTCATGAAAAACGATGACAGAAACTCACAATAGGCAATCACTACTCTCCCATAGGTAGACTAATAGAGGAAGACAGTTGAAATGCGATAACTACGCACAAGTGATTCATCTCATTTTCTCTGACTGTGAGTTCATTTTCGCGCGCGTCATGTAGGTGTTGTCCCGCAATTCGCAGTGTAGGCCATCGGCCTTAAAGTCGACAATGCTCCAGCCTAAACTAGTCGGACAGGCACGAGTTCTTCGTAAATGTTATTGCCCAGCTTCATATTTCCAGTGTTGGTCCACCACTGTAAGGATTTTGGAAAGGATCGGGAAACTAGCCTTGCGATGTGGAGTCAAGTCGATCGGTGCGGCGTTCGAGTGGGATGGAACAATTCGCGTTCGTCAGAACTCGGGACCTCTGCAACTCTAGCAACGATACGGAGGTGGAGGGAGGATGACAATAGGAAAAGCACGTTAGATTGTCCGTAAGAGAGATAGAATGGCATGATGATTGAGAATAGGTTAATGGATCCTTGGAGTTCAAGCTGAGATGGTACCACCAGTGATTTCTGATCACGTGGAGCTAATTTCACTTGCGCGATGTCGGATCCCGACAGGTCCCGACTCCCAAGGGACAACCAAATTGCGAAGCAGAACCCATTCTACACAAACACCCCCCATGTTATCAACGATATATTTCCTTGCTTCGTCCCAGCAATCCGACTGCATCACGAACCACAAAAATCTACTACCACAAGGCTCAACAGGCTCAAGACCACCGAAAGTTGAGATCTAGACTTGATGTCACCCGTGATAGACACGGTGTGTTGTCGTTTATGCTGTGCTGTTTCTCGCCCTCCAACAACTTGAAGCAGGTAGAAGCGTTTTACAGGACTCATAACCGAAACTCGGAATCCACCACACGCATCCACTGGTAGGCGATGAAGCCGAAAGCAAGAAGCTCAAAGCCAAAGGCAAGAGGGCACAAAGCTCAGTGTCAGCGCTGTATATTTGATCTGACATAGAATGGCCCAAATGTTACGGAGCCTCTTTTGTTTGTGGAAGGGTATTCACCATTTACGAATGTCGATAATGATATACGGCAAGGTGCAGGCTGCAGTTGGTTAAAGTATCGCGTACGTCGATCTTTATGTACTGCCAAATACAACCCTTCGTAGAGTATGGGACAGCCCCAAGTGCGACTCCTACTTCTTGTTGAGCTCCTCTTCCCTTCTATGAAGTTCTTCACGACTCTACGAACAACTGTGAGCAAAGGGTATGACGTTCAAAATGTATCTTAACGAACCAATGGAACTTCGAGGCTATTGAGGATGTCCTTGCTAGGCACATGCGGATCTCGAGCGTGGTAGGCGTGAAACTCAGGCTTGCTGGTCAAACCCGCATCACGAACGGGCCTCCCGACCAAGTCTGTCGGGTCATTAGATTTCTAGATTAGATAATCAGCAAAATTATAGCTAGAAAGCGAAAGCGACTGCGTACAGCGGGGTGGGGAAGGATGTTGAATTGCTGCTCCTGCTGTCCCTGTTGGTGACTGGGTGAAGTTGTGGTATCTTTCGTTTGTTGAGACATTTGTTACAGGCAGCAGTGGGCTATGGTAATAGTGATGAAGAAAGAGCGCAGCGCCGCAGCACTTGGGTGCTCCCCTATATACGCACCTGCGGAGTCAATCATACCGATGACATCATTCCACACGTGACGATTCAAACAATCCTAATTAACATTAGCAATTGAACGTTGAACAAGCAACTCTTTCTGCAGATCGAGTCACTTGAGCAGAGAAAGACAAGAGTAAGTAGAATGCCGAAGTAAATTTTATTGTACAAGACGCATTCCACATCACTTCGATAACATCATCTTTTGAAAAAAGGTCAGGTTTTCGAAATTGAAATACTATGGACGAAATGCTAACCTTCACAAATTCTGGACCGATGCGACACGAATGACACGTGAGTACGAATATGTACGATATAAAAAAAGAGACAGACCATCGTAATTGATCTGGCCATCGCCATCGACATCTGCCTCGCGAATCATTTCATCGACCTCAGCGTCCGTCAATTTCTCGCCTAGAAATGGGATTAATTTATGGTTTATATCTGGACATTATTACTGACCTAGGTTCGTCATGACATGTCTCAGCTCAGCAGCATTGATGTAGCCGTTCCCGTCCTTATCAAACACTTTGAATGCCTCTTTAATCTCTTCCTCGCTGTCGGTGTCGCGCATTTTGCGCGCCATCATTGTAAGGAACTCTGGGAAGTCGATGGTACCGTTCCCATCAGCGTCAACCTCATTGATCATATCCTGTAGCTCTGCTTCGGTAGGATTTTGACCTAGTGAGCGCATCACAGTGCCGAGCTCCTTGGTAGTGATTGTGCCATCGCCATCTACATCGCTTCGGATCAGGTGAAGTAATAACTAACATCGCGTTGGGCATACCTTTATCGAACAAAGAGAAAGCTTCCTTGAATTCTGCGGCGGGTAAATGAGCGCTGGGATCAGCGACAACACCAGCGACGATTTCTCACCGGATATCTGTTCTGGAAAATCGCACAAGAGCAACAAATCATATCAGCACTGATAACGTCTTTGGCGTCCCACCAAGAGAGTATTCACACCTTCAGACTGTGGGTCGTTCCCAGATCAGTATTAATCAATACCCATCGGAAGCCCACACGTGACATAGCGACTCACCAATTGATCCGCCATATTCTAGAAAGTCTCTATAGAAAGCCTTGTTGGCTATAAGGGAATGCAACGGTTTGGAAAAGAGGACGACGGGAGTTGGTGATTGTCGTTGAGCAGAGTAAAGCACGGCCTTGCATTTGGCCAAGGATCATGTCTTGCCGCATCGGCAATCGCCAGTGCCAAATCAGGCTAACTATCCCCAGAGCCCACTGCCCAGACACCAAATATTGTTACAGCTTCGATTTCACACGCGGCACTGTAGCAAACTGTCCAAGTAGTACCAAAAGATCAAACGATGAGGGAACTGTGAAGCATGCCTAAGAGAGTCTAGTTTTGCGGTCACAACAGTCATGCATGCATGTATGTATTAGGGGTCGGGAATTCTTTCCAGTTATTTGTGGAGCTTCGTTTACTTACCTGTAAGTGCTTCTCAAGGCCTCGCTTTATTGCATAAAGGTAAATCCTAATTATGAATGATGTGTAAGAACGTGATTGAAAATAAATAGCGATATTAGTCCCAGTCGTCATCCTCGTCCTCTTCATCACTATCACCGAGCCTCTTGTTCCTTTCTAGCAAAGCAGCAGCCAACGCGGCGGTCAGATTCCCGCCCGCACCACCACCACCAGATTCTTCAGCAGACGCGGGGGGAGGAGAGGGCGTTGACTGAGGACCACCTGTCTTCCGTAAATTTGACACACTCTGTCCACGAATAGATGCAAGTAGGTCCGCACGACCAGGCTGTGGGGAAGCGGGTAATACCATTGTGCTTCCTTCCCCATTTGAGAGTGGTGGTGGCGGCGGCGGTGCCACTCCAGGCGGCGGAGGGGGCGGAGGAGCATTCCCAGATGAAGGTGGAGGAGGCGGTGGTGGAGGCGGAGGTGGTGGTGGTGGAAGATGAGGAAAAGGATTCTCATATGAAGGTGGAGGCGGAGGTGGTGGTGGAGGAGGAGGTGGCGGAGGAGGATGAGGATCCTCATATGAAGGTGGAGGGGGTGGCGAAGCATTGACTGGTGGTCGTGCAGGAGGAGCGCTGACTGGTGGTCGTGTAGGAGCACTAACTGGTGGTCGTACAGGAGGCGGAGGCGGGAGAGCAGCACTCGCAAGACGAACTGGTGGTGGAGGTGGTCCTGAAGATCTTATTGGTTGTGGCGCGGGTACAGGAGGGGCTCGTTGTGGTGGTTGTGGCGGCGGCGGCGGAGCAGCCCAGGTGGGACGCGATGACGGGGGTGCTACAGCAGGGGGAAGAGACGGCGCAGTAGAGACTGGACGTGATGGAGGTGGAGGAGCATGAGGAGTAGGTGCAGAACCCACATTGACTGATGATGCAACACTATCCTGCTGCGTGTGCCCCTTATTTCTAGGTGCAGGTAAGGGCGGTGGTGTCTTCTTCTTAGTAGGCTGGGGTTTATTTTGTGCATCACGGAGAAAGTCTTTTATAAAATCCATATCCTGGTTGATGACCTCGCGACTAACGCCTGAACCCTCCAGCTCGTTCAGAAAGGCGGTCCATGATGGATCAATGTTAGTGGAATTGAAACCCTTCTCAGGATCAAAACCCATGTGTGCAACATGCACAAAGGAACCAGCGGTTGGACCTGAAATCATAGACTTATCTATTCTACCACCCTTGGCAGATTTCTTCTTCTCTGAGGAGGAAGATTTGACTGAAGTAGAGGTCAAAGGTGGTCAACTAGAGCTTCTAAATCACCATACCTTTCTCTGCTTTACGGGTGGTTACTTTCTTGTAGAAGGTTTTTGCATCTTTCTCATCAGCAAAGACAAAACCGATCATGCATTTCTTGAGTAGAAGTGAGTAATTTCCTTTGAATTGCAAATGCAGACTTACATCGCCCGCGAATGAATGGAAGAACGGCCTGTCCTGGTGATACTCGAACGCTTCATATAGTTCGTGTTCCCATATGACGCCTTTCGTCCCCGTTAAATCAACCAGTCTCAGCATGAAGGCGTCTTTGGAGTTATCTCGCGTGAAAGCGAGTGCACCTTGCAAGCCTCCATACGACCACTTGTTTGGCTGTGGATGAGCGAAGTAGATACGAGCAGCAGTAGCGGTGAGTATCTTTTGTGTGGAATTCTCTAGAGTAGATTTCACTTTAGACTTTTCGTCCGCTAAGAGTGCTGATTGGGAGGGCATCTCGGGTAGAAAGATGCACGACTTGGGCCTTATAAGACCTGACCGTCACGATACAAACTGCGTTTGGCGCAGCGTGGGAATATATCCCAACACTTTACCCAAGTGGGTGCGGCAGGCTGTACGCACGACACAGCTGCTTTGTTACTGTACTCAAGCACTCGTCGTCCAAGGAAGACTCATGGTCAACCTGGTGGTCGGACACCATCCTTGTACAATCAATTACTTGCTTCATACATAGAATCTCACAAATCGAGAATCTGGACTTGATCTTCAAACTGGCGGCCGTGCCAACGACCATCTCCATCCGTCTGTCTAGGGAAGACTAATTCGTACCAGTGCACGCTACTGCGCTCAGGTAGCTGTGTTCAAACATCCCGGTACATTGACACGCACAGGCCTCATTGTGGTTGCTGAGTGTGTCCTTTAAACTTTGGGCTCCGATTGTCAGACCGTTCAGCTATTCAGACCTCGGGTTTAATTGGTGAGTCTGTTCTCCAACATGATCGCTCGGCCCTCATTGTCGAGGCTTGTCAGTATACGGCGAAAAAGTGCAGTGAAGCATACCTTCAGTAAGAACAAAAATATACATGCTCAGTGGATCTGGCCGTGCACACGGTTTACACTGTCCCTTTTTTCACAGGTTTAGTTGACTTCGTCACTGATCGTAGAATTTAGACCCTTGTCTACCAAACAGGGAAACGAGTTTCCCAGTCCAGCAACTGACACCCTGCCCCAATGATTCTAGCAGTCTACCAAAGAGTTTCTGGAAGCTTTCCCTTCAAGCCACGGACCAAGCCCGAGCTAACTCAGTGGTTTGCACGGTGGTCATACACGATATTGAGCTGATTTAAAGACAACAGAACTGTCAGCGAGCATTAAGCTCAATAGCAGCGATCAGCAGACCTGCACATTAGCTGGTTCAACAATTTGCTTTGCGACTTCTTCCATACCTTAGAGCATATCCTAGTTGCCATTAAACCCTGATGTCTCCTCCGTATCTTCTACGAATGGTGTGTGGTCTATTATCTCGTGCTGGTGTCTATGAGGGCTGTCCCAACCTGATTTGGCGATCTGGAAAGTCATTCGAAATTCCTATTTTCAACAATCAGTGTCCGCCGCACGTCGTACGTTCAAACTTCATAGTCTCAGACCCTTGATAGAAGGAAGACAGTCGTTCATGCAATTGAGGAACATTCTCGCGCTGTCGGTGCCACCTACCGAACGGTAGCTTGTTGTTGGGGCCTTGAGCATCACAATCACACAAGATGATTATGTGCATGAGCTGGTCCACGGCCAACGGTCAGTGGTTCAACTCCTCAACATTCAGGTTATTCACACTGGTTCACACGGAAGGTAAGTGGTCTTGTATCTTGCAAAGCTGGTAATGCTGATGAATCTCTAATTCCAAACGAGCGGATGACTCAGACAACCCGCTAGTGCGTCCAAGCATGTCGTTCTTGGCCTTTCCTTCATCATTGAACCTTAGTGTTAGTGCGATGATTATCCACCAATACAGGACAAGATACTACATCTGCGCAATATGGGTCCTGAGTAAGTCCTGGGCCATGGAGCAGATATAATAATAATGTGGGGCTTTCTCCTGGCACACTGATACACAGCTTCCTGCTAACGTTTGTTTATAGATGAAGTGAGGCTCTGGTGATCGTTACATTCTTCAAAATAATTCAATATTGGTCTGATTATATCGCGAAATGTGTCATTTTCACTCGCATGGTCTAAAAAACTCATCAAACTATATGCCAAGAATCCGCCGCGAACGCCATTGACTATGCTACAAACGACGCTGTTGATGCTCCAGGCGCGCAATCGACCATAGTCGAGTAAACCTTTATATATATATCCCTTTTATTGTCCGTTGTGGCGAAGCCCTATGTTGGACGCTACCTAATCAGGTGAACTAAGTAAACTCTGTCACGACCACAAGCTGATCGCATGCAACTCTGCAGATCTACTGCGCACATTACGACCCACCACGTTCGCGTGTAAAGTTCAGATGGCTGTGGGAAGGTTGTGTAGTCTATGATAAATATTGAGGCCCCAGGAATACATTTTGAATCTTGATAGCTATGTTTGAAGTTGTAATGGAAACATTGCAGTGTTATTGTTTGACGTTCGGGAGCGTGGGAATCTATACACCACACTTGTACAACTCAGGCCTTGCCGCGAGCATCAACATTACATGATGGCAGCTCACCGCGACTATCTGCCTAGGGAAGACTAACTGTCGATTAGCCTAGTGGGTTGTCACCCGATCCTTTTACGATCAACTGCTCGCTTTATTCACAGAATCTTGTGAATCAATCTACAGTCTAGGACCGCCTTTGGACTGAGATACACACCGATCTGGAATTTTTAAAGTGGTAGCCGTGCATGCTACTGCGCCCAGATGGCATCATGTATGTATGCAATTTTTCTTGTATCTCGGCGCACGCATACCTCGTTCCGGTGGCTAAGCGTGTCCTTTAGACTCCAAAGACTGTTAGACCATCCAGCTCTTCAATCCTGTTTGGCATAGACCAAGGATGAATAGTTCATTTTAGTCGGTGAGTTTGTTTTCTGACATGATTGCTCGGGCCCACCATTCACCCTATCACATCTACATCGAGGCGCAACATGAACCTGTCAATACGCGACCAAAAAAAAAATGCAGAGAAGCACGCCTGTAAGAGCAATTTTCATGTTCGGTAGATCTACCGCGTACATGATCTTACACTTCGTATTCCTTGTTCTGCCCAGATTTTAGGGTTACTTTCGGTCCCGACCACGGACTTTAGACTCTTGTCCGAGTATCCCAGTGACGTCAACCATTCATTTGACCACCCCGTTCCGATCACGTACGCGCCCACATGGTCACCTCTGAAAACAAGGCATGGCTTAGGCGATACCCGAATCTAACCCATACTTGGCTTACCGTCGGTGGAGCTTTGTTGCGTCAGTGGACCTGTTCCAGCTTTGCAGAGGTTAGTGCTATTAGTCGACAGCTGTTGATAGCCTAGTGTGGTCTTGAACATTCGCAGAAGAAGGTTGTCTGGCGAAGAATGTAGACTATACATCAGTGTCGGGGTCATAACCGCAGGTGTCTACCTGTCCCGACCTACTTGCCCCCATATCGGTTGGGTCACGAATAGACTGACAGTCGAACCGAAGAGCGGGGATTACGTCCATGCTTAGGTTATTTGTTCGTATACATCATTTAGTCCAGCTAACCTTTAGAAAACGCTTCGGAGTTCATGGGGATTAACCGCTCGAGGATTTATCGGGATTTCATTCAACGACTTATGAACTCTCAAAATCTCCTGATCATGATTCCCTCCTCGGAGTACAGCATCAACATATCCACAATTGACTTGGTACTGTGACCCTGGAATGTTCCCCCATCAATTGCCAAATCAAGATACTTCCCCCATGTACAACCCCACGACTACAGTCATTGGCGCATGACCTTTGCCGTACGGATTGCACAGCATCCAGCCTTTTTCAGGGACGCGTTGGTCCGCGGGAGTAAATAAGCGTAACGTTCACGGCGGGGGGCCGCCAGGGCACGTTTGACCCTGTCCCTATCTAACCTGCATGAACAGTTAATGCGGTCACCACCTATGATAAATTTTGCAACCTTCGGCTTCGAACGTGATCGGAATAAAACATCAGCATATCAGAAACGCTGTGTTGACAAGGCATGGAATTACATCAAAAGCATATCGATATACATGAAAAGACAAGATATGATAGCGGGATATTTGTTAATCCCGCAATTACAAGCTGACTGGGGCAAGAATTTGAGAAGGTCCGTAAAAGTCGTCTTGGCGGCGTGTATGGTACAGTCAGGTGGTCCGAGTCTGGTCATCAAAATTGTTCTCGAGTGTTATCTGAACTCCCGGTCATGTCGTGGGAGCTCGCGTAGGAATCGTTATCATAAAATGTTGGTGTTCTTGCGCTTGGATAGGATGGATCGCGAAGCGGTGAGACAGGCGGCACCCGCCAACACGACGACCTTAAAGGGGATAATGGAGTTTCAGCGGCTTGACCAGGGGGCTCAGGCAATAGAGGCTTACAGAAGCAAAGACAAGTGGTCTGTACCAGATGTAAGAACCATGAACTTGAGCTAATGCACCAGCGATGGGATTGCCCGTGAGGAGTGCAAAGGCAATGACGAAGGAAGTTATGCCTATGCGAGTGCTATACATTGTGTAACTGTCAGGCTCAAGGTCTCGTAAAGGAGGCACTAATACTTGCCCAATTTCATTGAGGTCTCTTGAAATGATGCGGCAGCGGGAGTGATGAGGGATATGACTGGAAGCAAAGTCAGTTGACTTTCAAGAACATAGTAGTGAACGTGACGTACAGCCACCAGAGAAGAAACCGTACAAGATACCAAAGGCAATGGTACCACCAAGGTTTGTGGCTGCGAACATGAGGTACATTATCCCTCCGGATATGACAGTGCATGGGATCATCACTGCACACCGCCAGCTGTGAGCTCCTCGGTGTGGCACCGATAGATGACTCTACATACCATTAAACGGTCCAATAATGTCGCCTAAAAAGTTCGGGATCGTCCTTCCGAATATTGAAGCAGCGTTCATTATGGGAATCTATAACCACGCTTAGTACTTGATTCAGTTTCATTGCTTGATGCTATTTACTGCGTAAAAGCCAATGTTCTTCGACAGTCCATGATCCTCTGAAAAGACTTGGAGATAGAAGACTGATAATACAGTGAGCCAAGCAGCAAACAGACACATTCCATGACTTACATGGAACAAACAAGCCCCAGAATGTCAATGTGGCACTAATTGAAGATGTCAGCTCCTGGTTTGATAAAGTTTCAACAATACAGACCCAATAACACATAGCCAGAATCCAAGGTCGGACAGTATTGCTTTGATATCGACTGGTTTCGCATTCGGGACGCTCTCTCCGACTGGGCAAACGAGTTTTCATGATCAAGTTTGCGGTTCCAAGGAGTCCAAGATCGATGAAACCAGCTGCCCTATAGTAACCCGTTAACGTTAATTCATTGACATGTCGTATTGCATACCTAACTCCCCATCCAAACCCAGCACTGCCATTGAACAAATTATTAAGCATGATAGAATAGATAACGGCACCGAGCGACGAGCCTGCAAGGAAGTTGGTGTAACGGAAATGAAATAGGTTAAAGACTTGCCAGCCAAAACCACACCCATAGCAGCAGCACGTCGCCGCCGGAAGTAGTGGGATGTGACAGATATTGCCGGAAGGAAAAGTAGTCCCATGCCAATGCCCATTCCAATACCTTGTGCCAAGAATATTTGGTAGTATTGATGCGGTTTGGCGAGCGATAGCATGAATATCCTGAAGTTACGTTGATACGGGAGTCTTGAGGATGGTGATGAGAACTTACGAGAAGAGGTAAATGAGCGACCCCGCTCCTATGCAGTGATGGAAGTACCTGCTCAGAGGGAGTGCTTAGATATCAGATGGGAACGGAGAAATGAAGACCTTAACCCTTCATCAAACAGCTTTCCGGCGGGTA
>NW_024539069.1:0-12831 GCF_016647635.1 Suillus subaureus | reverse complement strand
AAGGACTACCTTAGGGATAAGGAATAGCAACGGACTTGATCACATGTGCATGCTGATATCTATTGCCATCTGCAGGCCTATAATCAGTCATTAGCTCCATTCGCTGGTGGCCAAGCACGGCCTTTCTTGGTGGAAAAACCTTCCAATCAATTCCGAAATCCAGATTCTTAGACTATGTTATCATGATTGGCACAAGCATGGCATATGCGTAGTACTCGACTCGCGGCATGCACATCTGGGGAGAGCACAAACGACGTGTTCGTACACTCAATATGTCAGCCCTTCGTCTTTCCCTACAAATTCTTCACTAGTTACTCGGCGCCCTTGCCAGTCAATTATAACAAAGTACTACCTCAGGATGAGAAATGGAAACCGACTGGATTATGCGTGGATATTAATTATTATCTATGGTATATTTACTAGAGAAACAAGAAGCTGGCCTCCTTCGTTCTGTCATAGCAATGCCTGAGTCGCCAACGCTTCTCGTATCTTCCCCTCCCCTGCGCCCATGTTGGAGACGAGATCCTGAATGCATCTCCAATGCGCGCATATGAGATATCGCCCACACGCGCAACAGGCTTGAACTTCTGAGGTCGATCACACCTCTCTCTGTGAGCATGTCTTTGCGCACGTGGATGTACTTGACATGTGCGAGGATCAGCGTGCTGGTGTGCTCGCCTGTGACTGGGTGCGCAATGTCTATGCATTTGAAGAGCTGTTTGGGAGCCGGCGTAGTCAGCGAACGAGCGCGCCAGGCATGAGATGAAGTTACCTCGCACTCCATGCTAAAAGCGCTTTCCTTGATGCGGGAGGCTCTGATTTGCACCTGAACAGCTTGTTGTCAGCGCATACAATAATCACAAAGGTGCATGCGTACGCATTTTTCCTTCGTCAGGCCACTGATACTCCACTCGTCGAAGCCAGGAGGAGCGTCTATCGCAGTTGCATTTCCATTCTCGATGAATGGCTCGCTGACGATGTTCACGCTAAACCCCTGGCTGTTCTTCAAGTTCACGGCTGTGTCTTTGAGGCCGCCCAGGGCATTGTTGTTACATGCGAATGAGATGATAGGCGGGTAGTTCGTGACCTAGTATTCAAAGAGTTTATTTAATCGATGAAGAGACATGTTTTTGTGTGTTGCTCGCTGTGTTGAACCAACTGGTGAAAGAAAGCGGGGTAAGCGTGCAGAGCGCGTTAGATAGCGGAAGCGCGTCTTACCTGTAGGGTGCCAGGTTCTCTATGCCCTCCTCATTGATCGTGGACACGAATGCGATGGGACGTGGCACGATGCCCGAATTCAAGAGCTTGTTGATATCACTGTCGATCGCGGTCACAATCATGACTGAGCAACAATTCGAGGAGTACGTACACCTTGTCTATTTCTGCTGTGTTA
Organism: Suillus subaureus; assembly: GCF_016647635.1. NCBI lineage: Eukaryota > Fungi > Basidiomycota > Agaricomycetes > Boletales > Suillaceae > Suillus > Suillus subaureus. The sequence continues at coordinate 11,438 of NW_024539069.1, read as the reverse complement.
TAGACTTTCCACCCAGCAGATTCGCCTGCGATCCAGTCTTTTCCGGCAGGAGTGGCGTCGACTCTCTGACCGTACGTCCATGATGGATTGGGTGATTGGGTGTAGGTGGAAGAGGTGGTGGAATCGAATGGAGGGATGAACATGGTGGACTAGCTTGATGAAAACAGGGAGACTGACCTTGGATTTATATCCGGTTACATGGTTGCAGGTAAAGGCTGGTTTTCACAGATACGAGGCTGATAGCGCTGATCCGCGATGGTGTCCGACAGTCCGAGTACATGCTTGAAATTGCTTACCATAGTTGCTTACTACTGAGCACGTGCATAGCTTCTGACTTACATAATACTGATCGTTATCCTTTCTATTCGCTCCATCCCTTATTGGACCTTGCATCTTCTTCAAGACGCTGTGTTTACCCTTCCCAATCTCCTTCGATTGTCGTGTGTCTTTTCTAGATTAGCAATCCTTTGTCTTTGTTCCGCTCATGGGCTATAATGAAGTTCTTGGCGGCATCCATCACGGCAGCATGTATCCTGAGAAATAAGAAATGAATTTATCTTCAGTTTGAGATACAAAGTCGATAAGTTGAACAGACTTGTATGCCAACAGAATCACCAATATTAATGTTTCGTGCTTACGAACGAGACGCGCTAGATGAAACCAGTAAAGAATGCGATGTTCTGATGTAGTATGGTTTAAATGAAATACTAGTTTCAGTATGACAATCGCATGACGAGCTCCACAAATCACCGTCCTCGAGAGACTCCTGCGCGCCCATGTTGTTATTCAAGGTGCATCTGCGCGATAGCGCGCAGAAACCTCGGTCTCCACCTTGTTGACACTCTAACCAATATCAATTAAGTACACCGCAGTCTCACAAGGAAAACGGGCAATATGAAAGTACCTGCCCTCCGGGACCTGAACTGCCAGAGAAAGTAACTTCGACTAGATCTTTCTGGATAGTTTTGGAGGTTCGAACGCGCGAAGCCAAACCTTCGCACCGTCCTGATCTTCTGCGCAGGATAGGGAAGCGGTCGAGGGAGGGATGGGAAGGGTATGAATTAGACGGCACCTCTGAGTCCAGGTGGCTGTTAGTGCATACCACGACTCTCCTGTGATTCGAGGAATCATAAATATACCACTCCCAACATTGGTATGAAAAAATAGGAGCTTGTCAGTGCCAGTTGAAAGCGTTGACCCACCAGGGCTTGAGTAATACTTGGCACACGCGCATCACATAAATTGCACTTATACAAAGTCATTGCTGTCTCACGCTAAACATGGTTTTTGTCCATGACTACGACTGCGATTACAAATTCCAATATCAGGAAGGGTCGAGCGCCCAATCAGATGGTGTTAGTCGTGGGTAAACTCACCTTATAGAAACAGATTGTTGTTAGTTTCATTGAGGTTTTACCAATGGGATACCAACGTCCGCCATTATGTCGCAGAAACCTGGAGTTCACCGTGTCTCTGGAAGGGTTCACTGCAATTGGCAATGGGATATATCGCCGGCGTACCCGCGAGCAGTGCCAGGATATACCACATTGCCAAATTGAGTCGATATCCGTGATAGCATAATAACTAACGCGTCACGTCCAATCATTAGGAGTTTCGCGCCCGTCTTCGTCAAGGCTAGTCGTTTTTCTTCCGTCGCAGGTTCTGTCTCCTGAATTGGAAGCAGGAGTGCTCTCTTACTTGAAAATGTCAGTACAGGTCCTTTGAATCAGAGGATAAAACAAGTTATTCTATTGCAGTTGCTGACCAAGATTTCCTTCCGGGCGACCACTCCTGTGAAGATGCACCACTGAAAGCACCTCGATTGTCTGTGTTTAATTGCTGTATTGCCTGACAGACTTCGATTGTATGTCATGCGGACGCACATCATGTTATCAAGTTTTCAAAACTCTCTGACACATAAGCTTCCATAGAGGGCCCTGGAGGTTTAACTCGAAGTCGGAATGCTTGCAAAGGGGGTGGTGCGGAGAGGCACTGATGTCGGAACCTAAATTCATTTCTCATTGCTTAGGATGTATGCCGTCGTGATGGATGCTGCCAACTGAGCGGAACAAAGACAAAGAGTTGCTAATCTAGAAAAGACACAGAAGAAGATGAGGTCCAATAAGGGATGGAGCGAATACAAAGGATAAGGGTGTGTCAGCGTTGCACAGGGCGATCATCGCGCTAAGTATTATGTAAATTAGAAGCTGTGCACGTGCTCAGTAGTAAGCAACTATGGTAAGCAATTTCAAGCATGTACTCGGACTGTCGGACACCATCGCGGATCAGCGCGCTATCAACCTCGTATCTGTGAAAACCAGCCTTTACCTGCAACCATGTAACTGGATATAAATCCAAGGTCAGTCTCCCTGTTTTCATCAAGCTAGTCCACCATGTTCATCCCTCCATTCGATTCCACCACCTCTTCCACCTACACCCAATCACCAAATCCATCATGGACATATGGTCAGAGAGTCGACGCCACTCCTGCTGGAAAAGACTGGATCGCAGGCGAATCTGCTGGGTGGAAAGTCTATAACACAGCAGAAATAGATAAGGTGTACGTACTCTCGAATTGTCGCTCAGCCGTGATTGTGACCGCGATCGACAGTGATATCAACAAGCTCTTGAATTCGGGCATCGTGCCACGCCCATCGCATTCGTGTCCACGATCAATGAGGAGGGCATAGAGAACTTGGCACCCTACAGGTAAGACGCGCTTCCGCTATCTAACGCGCTCTGCACGCTTACCCTGCTTTCATCCACCAGTTGGTTTAACACAGTGAGCAATACACAAAAACATATCTCTTCATCGATTAATATCTCTTTCGTACTAGGTCACGAATACCCGCCTATCATCTCATTCGCGTGCAACAACAACGCCCTGGGTGGCCTCAAAGACACAGCGTGAACTTGAAGAACAGCCAAGGATTTAGCGTGAACATCGTCAGCGAGCCATTCATCGAGAATGGAAATGCAACTGCGATAGACGCTCCTCCTGGCTTCGACGAGTGGAGTATCAGTGGCCTGACGAAGGAAAAATGCGTACGCATGCACCTTTGTGGTACGATATATGTGCTGACAACAAGGTTCAGGTGCAAATAGAGCCTCCCGCATCAAGGAAAGCGCTTTTAGCATGGAGTGCGAGGTAATTCATTTCATGCCGGGCCCACTCGCTCGCTACCACGCCGGCTCCCAAACAGCTCTTCAAATGCATAGATATGCGCACCCAGTCACAGGCGAGCACACCAGCACGCTGATCCTCGCGCACGTCAAGTACATCCACGTGCGCAAAGACATGCTCACAGAGAGAGGTGTGATCGACCTCAGAAAGTTCAAGCCTGTTGCGCGTGTGGGCGATATCTCATATGCGCGCATTGGAGATGCATTCAGAATCGCGTCTCCAACATGGGCGCAGGAGGAGGGGAAGATACGAGAAGCGTTGGCGACTCAGGCATTGCTACGACATAGAACGAAGGAGGCCAGGTTGCTGTTTCTTTAGTAACATATACCATAGATAATAATTAATAGATATTAGCACGCGTAATCGAGTCCGTTGTCATTTCTCATATCCGAGGCAGTCCTTCCTTATAATCATTGACTAGCGCGAGAGCGTGGAGTCACTAGTGAGGAATTTGTAGGGGAAAGATGAAGGGCTAGCATATTGAGTATACGAACAGGTCGTTTGGTCTCCCCAGATGTGCATGCGGCAAGTCGAGCACTACGCACATGCCATGCTTGTGCCAATCGTGGCAACATATGTAATCTAGAATCCATCGTCGGTGGGGATAAGCACTTTGATAGCCCATCATGCACATGTGCAAGCAAATATTCAACGGTATTCCGAATTTGCTGCAACTTCGTGTCTGTTGTTGAAGATCTCAAGATGGTCGAGGTACAGGTGCAAAGTGGGTGCATACATGTAACACAGGGTCGACCAGTCAGGTATCTTCATCTACAATGTGCATTGTGTACACTACAATATCTCTAGTGTCTTGACATCTATAGTATCGCAAATAGAGGTAATGTCTCTGACTTGTGCGACGATAACATGATCTGACGCAATTCTCTTGTATTCTCCGCCGCGTTGCCGTGCTAGCAAAAATGCGCTAAATGGCTGTCCAAGACGAACAATCAATCGTAAGCTTTGTGAGTGAGACTCCGAATCAACCGTCCCTTCTTCTCCTGGGGGCACAGGAACAATATCGTCTAACGAAGGCCCAGGTGAGGTCCAACATTCTTCCATGCTCTGCGAGGCGTCGGGAGAAGGGGGAGGCTCTGCGTGGCTGGGAAGCTCCGCAAAGTCAGGCAGCTCCAGGAGATCACGATTCCATGGACGAACAAGATAGAATGTTTGCAGAGCCGGTCTCCCAGGCCAAAACTGGGTCAGCTTGTCTTCTGTGGTGATCAACAAATCATGAAGCCCTTTGGCCTTGACTTGATACGTGAAATTGGCCCCCTGGTTTAGACCAGGTTTCCCTCTGACTTCGGTGACGAGGAATGCGATGCAAGGCACATGCAGCCGGCGGTGCGCGAAACGAGCAGCCCTCAGGGAGCCAAGCTCACGGTACAATCCAAAGCCATCTCTACAACCACAGCATCTTGCAGCGATGAGACAGACGTCTGAATATCATCTTCGGAAAGAGATGGCGACCATGGCGGGGGCTTGATATGAAGTGATCTCCGCTGGCAAACAGCTATTGAATTCGGATGATTTCCCGACCCAGTCGAGCACACTGACGTCACCCGAATGAGCAACAATCTCCTGCAAGAGCCGCCCGAGCGCATTTCGTTTGTTCTCACCATACATTACTGGTAGGTGGACGCCGAAGATGCCGAATAATGAGTACGCGATGTCTTCCTGCAACGTGGTGATACGCGTCGATGCCCATTGGAGTTTCTCTCGGGGTTTCTCATCCCCGGACGGAATGTGATGAGGGACCGTAAATCTATGCCTGTAGCATCTCCCCAACTCCTGCATGATCGCCGTAGACTCCTTGTGGTTGGTAGACTGGTGGTCGACGTATAGGGTCCAATCCTGTTGATAGAAAAGAATGACTTTAGGAGCCAAGAATTCTTGGACTGTCCATCCTCTCTTGTTCCAAGCACTCCTGGCCAACGTACAAGATTTGGATGAAGGTAGAACGTCCGACAGATAGACAATTGTGAGCGCTGAGTTGTGATACCAACAAACATGGAGTTGACCGATTTTTGGAGCTCGACATTGTTTTTCTGGTCGATGCAGCACGTGTCCATCCACGCCCATAGGAAGCCCGCGTCCACGAGTGATTTCGCAGAATGACTGCAACTTCGTGGTGCTGTCAACTGGATCCAATTCGTACACGACCTTGTCTTGGATGTCATGCAGCAGCGGCTCCTTTTCTCCCCACCTATGTGATAGCATGACCCAATGAAAGTACTTGGCCACCACGTCTCGGATGTGCTCCAATTTGATTTCCGCATTCTTGATTATAGATGCCAACAGCTCCTTGTATTCTGCACTCGTCTTGAAAGCATGTGTCTGGGCCTCTCGATCACATAACCACCCATCGGATGTGTTGATTAGACGAAGTGGGGCATTGTCGAGGTGAGCATGGAGAACTTGTCGGATAGTGCTTTCTGCTTCAAATGGACTGATACAGTGTTGGTACAGCTCTGGACGAAGAGTCAGGTATGTGACACGTGTGTTACTCGGGGCTTACTTGTATTTGCGAGTCGGAAGCCTCATCCAGTTTTAGCAACATGATTTGGAAAGCTTCGATGGCTTCGTCGTAACATTGCGCTCCATGAAGCGCCTCGTGCTTTAGCTGGTATCCAAGATAAGCCGAAGGATTGAGTTCGATGACCTGTCCATGTCTGAAGTAAGCATAGCTTATTGTGAAACAGATGCCGCCGCACCTTTTCCGCATCGAGAAGTGCATCCTCCCATAGCATTTTCAACAACCTCGCCTTACTTCGGTTTGCAAAGATGGTATCGGTTGCAGAGTCCAGCTCGATCGCCGCTGAGTACAGTTCAATGGCCCGGTCGTAGTCCTTCTCAGCAAAGGCAGCATCTCCACTCGCACCAAGCTCAACAACTCCATTGGCAGCATAGAGCGCGTTGCATTCTCGCATGAATGCTAAGTTATATGCGCGTGAGGATTGTAGCCCGGGCGACATTAATGAAGACTTGCCAGTAGACCATTCAAGGCAGCTCGCCTTCATAGTTTCGTCACTCATATCCATCATGTATCGGTGCGATTCGACTGCTTCTCCAAGCCTGCCTGCGCGAAGGAGTGCATCGCACTTTTCTTGTTTGCATTTTGCCACAAGGACTCGAGGTCCCACCCGAAAAAGCTAGACAACGCACGCCGTTAGGCATGGACAAAAACTCACGGTTGCGTTGTGTTCACGTACCACCACAAAGTCTTGGTATTTAGAATGAATGTCCAACTGCGATGTGCAAGCGCTGGCCTTGACAGCTGCGGTGAAGTGGTCAGCAGCTTCGCTGTGACGCCCGCCGTCTGAGACATTGGTACCCAGGAGGACGCATAGATATGCCTGGCGCGCGGAGTTAAGAAAAATTCTGTCACACACGAACCTGGATTTGGCAGAAGTCACAAAATACATAAAACTCACTTCTACGACACGACACGCAAGAGTGTCGGTTTTGGGACAAACAGCAGCCAACTCTTGGACCCGCAGCATTGCGTCCTCATGCTGATTTCCATTGAAAAGTGCAACGGCCTGAGGATTGTGTTGAAGTAAGGAATACGCGAGAAGAAATTGGCGTCCTTGCCTCAATCAAGAGAAGAAGAGTGGTCTCCGAATCACTTTTCGTGAACAGCGATGCGAGGTCAAATGCCCTTATCGCATCGTGCGGGTTATTCTTTCCGCACAGGGCAATGCCCTTGGAGATATAACCTGTCAACGAGGAGTGGAGACTGACGGACTGCCCCACAGTGAAAATTAGCAGGGGATCCATGATGGATCAACGAATTGCACCTCAAGTGCGTCTTGAAGTGCGTGGTCCCAGTCCTGTTTCCGCGACATCACAAATGACCGATTTGCATAAGACTGATAGTTGTTGACACCGCTGCCTTGAATCTCTTGCGTTAACAGCTCTTCAGCGATTAGCAAGTCCCCAGTTATGCACGCGTTGCGGAGTTCCGTGTTTATAGCAAGGACGTGTGACAAGTTTCCAGTTACGCGAGAATTAAGGATGCCACGTCCATAGCGAGAATCTCGCCAGAAGTGCTTGCCCGTATCTCAGACAGCAGGGGGCGCACCTCTGTTTTCTGAAAAGCTTCACGGATATGGGTTTGCGAATCACTGGTGAGCAGGATGTGCATCACGGGTAAACGAGGCTCACGAAGCACTTGGGCAAGCAGGGTGATGAGATCGGCAAGCTCAACTTTGGATGTACATTCATGAAGGGCATCGACAACAAACACCAAAGGTGGACACCCGCGCAGCCTAGCCCAAAGCCACCGGAGAGGTAAGAGAAAGAGTGCTTCCATCTGGTCACGAAGAGACTTGTCGGGGTCTAGAAGGGCTGGATTGTCCCGGATGCATCTTGCCATGTCATTCCGGATGACAGGATGAGCGCTCACAAGCTGGTAGGCAAGTGTCGCAAAAAAATATCCAGTTGTTGAGCGTTTCGTGTGTTTGCGCGAGAAAACGAAAGATCCCGCGAGCCGCTTTTCGACATTCTGATCACCTGCTATCTTCAGGCCTTTCATCCTTTCAGCTGCATTGAATGCAACAGCAGACTTTCCGACACCCGCTTCCCCATGAAGCCAAATAAGTCGGCTCTTGCTTTCGTCGTCCAATAGTGCGTTGACGCAGTTGGTAAGATCTACCCAGGACCCTTCCAAATGTCTCGGATGGGGCTGGCGTTCACGAGAGTCATACTCAGCGCCCTTGACAAAGACATGGGACAGCTTCTCCCAACTTGAACTGAAAGCCTGATCATCCGACATAGCCTGTTGATGACTGATTGACAAGGATTGACGATAGATTATGACACTAATTGTAAGATGCGATAGAACAACGTACTTACTTTGGAACGACAAAGTGAATAGATATTGATGATCTCGACGGACGACGTATGTGGATCCAGTCGCGAGAATCAAGTGTTTCGTGAAACGATATATTAACCGTTAACGTCAGACGGTAGTGTGACCAGTCGTCGGTAGGTTGTTGTTCGAGTCCGGCACGTGGGCTTCTGCGAGGATACTATACCTCACGGCTGAGTCGTCACCCCCATAAGTCGTCAGGTCACGCTTTTGTCACAGCAGGTCACTACTGCCGCTTTCAGAATTTGCTCGGCAACATACAGTAATACAGCGGTATTTGCGTTTGCAAATTTCATGCACTCACCTGCAACACAACAACGCAACATTTCGAAAATCGCCTTGGGCGATGAACTTAATTATACATAAACTTCGTAGTTTCAAATTTTGAAGCACATCAGATAAGTCGTTGTTGCACGATGAATGTTCACTAAATTTGAGCCCTTATCACCTGCACACCGTCATTTGCGTCGACTCGAAAATGGTAAATGAACTTCTGCGATCAGTTCGCATTACGAAATTACTAATCGATGACAGACCCTCAATGCCTAACAGTTGTCCTCGCCATCTTCACCATCATCAGACTCGGATTCCTCAGCTGCCTCCTCATCAACGTGAACAATTGTTGGCTTTGGTAATGGTGCTTCAAGTTTGCCAAGTTTTGGTTTTATCCACATCAGATGCCGTTTCTCCACCTTGGCTTTCGCCTGCTCTGCCATCAGTGAGCACCTGAGTCCTTGATATTGTAGCCGTGGGAATTACATGAGGGCCTAATTATTTTACTCCCAAAGATGACCATGTATACTACGAGAAAATTGATTTGTTTGTAGCTAGCCATGTATACTTACCACTATAGACTGGCAAGATGACTTTGTGAAAAAGTTGTAACATGCCACCATCACAACTAACAAGGGTTGACAGAGCCCTTATATTGATGTTGTTGAGCAATCTCACTTGATGTCATTTATGCTTCATATTAGGAGATCATTCAAGACTTTCCCAAGGACAGTCATTTTAGCACGGGCCAGCAATGATAGATTCGCCTGTCAGTTTGTGACAAATTCATGAGACATCACCATCACAGGCAGCAAGGGATGGGAGTGTACTCCCATTAATGCTGTTGAACATCCTCGGTTGCAATCAATTATGCACCAGATTACAATGTCATCTAATACATTCCAAAGCACAGGTCAACAGGCTTACATTCACATACCCCTTCGAAATATCATTAGATGCAGCTGCAAACACCAGCACAGACTTATGGCGCATTCTATCAACTTCTTCGAAATGTCTTATTTTACATGGTTTATGTTTAAAATTAAATTGTTATCCAGGGCCTTCTAGAAAGAAGTGCCTTTGACAATTGCTAATGCATGTTGAGTAGCATTCCACCTCGTTTCAAAATTGTGATGTTCCACCATCACTGCAGACCCTGGCCATGTGAGCTTGGCCCACATCTTGAAAGTTTTCAGGCAGTGAGGTGTAGAATGAAAGAGCACAGGCTCAATATATGGTGACAACTAATAGGACGAGGAACAAGGCAAGTAAACATTTAGTAGGACTGTTCAGAAAGACAAACAGTCAGTATCCTCTTCCTCGTCCTCATCCTCCTTGGTTTCCTCCCCATCTTCAAAATCCCTCTCATCTTCACTGTCGTCATCATCACCTTCACTCTCATCATCACCTTCACTCTCATCATCACCTTCACCCTCATTGTCACCTTCGCCATGGTGTTGAATATTGCTCTCCCTGTCATTGGTTCTGTCATTCTCAGAGTCTGACTCAGAACAGTCTGCTAAATCTGCATTAGCATAATCTCTTGTCATCTCCTGCATGATGGTGGGATGTCTGATTCCACAGTGTGTGTAATGCATGAAGATGTCTCGATCCGCGAATCTGAGTGATTTGCAGCTTAAGTAAGAGAAAATGAGATTGAACATTGCACTTACATGCCAACATAATATGCCTCCCAGTTGTCTAATCCATCATTTTGACATGCAAATGACTTTCCATAGCACAGAGAGCTTGTTCCCCATCCAGAAGCAAAAGCTGGAATCAAATGTGTGCTTCTGATGACCTGGCTGGGATTGAGAAATCCAAATGCATCGGAGTCAGCCTCTTTGATGAAAGCTACCTTTGGCAGTTGAGTGCAATTCATCCCTGACCAGTGACCGGTCAATGGGGCTAGCCATCTAACATAGAGAGCTTCAATATGGTGCGTTTTCATCGAACCATCAGCATTAAGCCATATGTCCATGTGAAATATGCCCAGAACACAGGCATACCAGTAAGGGTGTTGGGGTTTTGTTTCTGTCATATCCTGTATGCCAGACATAGATCCCATCATATTCCCACGCTTTCCGGACCTATTTCCGGACCCCATATCCGACTCATTCCTGGATCCCCTATCCTGTCCACCCTATGCACATTCCATCCAGCAAGACATCCGGACTTTACCTCCTCTTGGATTCTGGACTACATCCACCACCTCACATATCTCAGTCCTGTTTCCGCCCTACCTTCTGGATCCCCAGATCTCTGGACCTCCAGATATTAACTGTTACTATCTCCGGACCTATTCCCGCCCTCTATCCGAGATCCTGCGCCTATCCCCATTTAGGCATCTCTGCCTTTCTGGTTCTCGGTTATCTCTGTTTCTGTCTTGCTGATTGATCCTTGTACTAGTTTCATCTCTGAGTTCATTTACTTATGTTCTGTCTTACTTACCAATGTGTTTCCGCATGCTCGTACATAGCCTTACTCCTTTGCTCACTGATCCTCTTGGATAGCCTCTAGTATATAACCCCTGTACAACTACAGTAGAGTCCTCAGTCTGAATATCATCTTAGTTCCTACTCTATCATCTTAGATCCTGTTCTACTTGCCAATCATCTTCTGGACTTCAGTCCGTCTGAGTCTTGTCCTTTTCCATAAGGCCTAGGGATGGACTCCCTAGGCTGGAATTCCAGACCTCCGGATTTGTCCCCTATGTCTCTGTCCCAAGTCTAGGGATTGCTTCCCTAGGCTAGAGTCTTGCCTTTCCGGCACTTACCCTCTTTCTGGACTTAGGTCCACTTCCTGTCCCTCTGACTCTACCTTAGGGTAGTCTACCTCCGTTTGCTTCTATATTGGACTTCGTCTGATGTAGCCCCTATTCCTTCTGGACCTCCTGTCCTCTATACCTCTGGACATCCTGTCCTCGGATGTTCTGCCCTCCGTACCTTCCATCCTGTTTTCCTGTAGAAGTATTACCTTGCAGTGGGAACTCTCCTGAGCATTTCCTGCATTCCTCTGGAACTCTCCTGTGCTCCTCCAGAAGTCCTCTGGACTTTGTCGGACCATCATCAGACTTCCTCTGAAAAGAAGGGCACATACTCGGGTAAG
>NW_024539068.1:0-12943 GCF_016647635.1 Suillus subaureus | reverse complement strand
AGGTGGCTTGGAAGATGGGGTCAGGGTCAGAGGGGTCAGGGTTGGCAAGGGAAGTCATAAGTTCTATATCAAGAAGGCGGACAAACATGGAGTCAGGAAGAAGGGTGATGTTGGTGTTATCTTTATCAGAATTGATACCATGATCAGGATGGCGGGAGAGGGCATCAGGGGCAGCAAGCTTGGATCCAGTGACATGGTGAAGCTCAATGTCGTAGCAGGACAGGATCAATTGCCAATGGGCTTGCTGGCAAGTTAGCTTCTGAGCTGAATGGAAGTACAATAGGTTTTTATGATCAGTGAAGATGAGGACAGGGTGTGGGTTTCCTTCTAGATAGTGACGCCATTTGGTCAGGGCATGGATAATGGCCAGGAGTTCACAATCAAATATCTGATAGTTGCATTCTGCAGGGTTCAATGTCTGTGACAGGTACCCACATGGGTGGTACACTCCATTTTCATCAGTCTGCAGTAATACTGCGCCAGTAGCAACGAGCGAAGCATCGGTGGCAATGGTGAATTGATGGCTTGGGTCTGGGTTCTGGAGGACGGGTTGCTTCAAAAAGCATTCTTTCAGTGTGGAAAATGCAGAAGCACATTGATCTGACCACAGGAATACATTTTCTTTTTTAGTGAGGTCAATCAGGGGTCTAGCAATGTCAGAGTAATGAGGGACGAAGTTTTGATAGAAGTTGCAAAACCCAAGAAACGACTGGACTTCTTTTACCGTCATGGGGATAGGCCAATCGCAAATACCGTCAGTCTTGGTGACATCCATCACAACACAACCCAGGTGTATGATCATACCCAAGTATTCCACTTCTTGCATGTCAAATGTGCATTTCTCCGGTTTCAGGAATAGCTTTTCTTTGTGAATTCTTTCAAGGATGCGTTGGGTGCGATCATGATGGGAAGCAAGGTCATTGGAAAAGATCAGAATATCATCCATATAAATGACAAGCCATCCTTCATTGATTTCCTGTTGGAAGGTTCAGTTCATATATGCTTGGAACATGGTGGGGGAATTACAGAGGCCAAAGAACATGATGTTTGGTTCAAACAGTCCATATTCAGTGGTGAAGGCAGCTTTCCAACGATCATCGGGATGAATCCGGATATTGTTATAACCGGAACGAATGTCCATTTTCGTGAAGTATTTTGCACCATGCAACCAAGCGACCAGCGAGAGTGGTAATGGGAGAGGGTAAGCGTTTTTGACTGTCCAATCATTGATGTATCAATAGTCCTGGCATGGATGAAGATCTCTGCTTTTTTTCCTACAAAGAAGAAGCCGCTTGCTTGTGGCGACTTTGATTCTGAGATAAAACCTTTCTTGACGTTTTCTTCAATAAAAGCTTTGACAGCAGTGCACTCTGCTTCTGATAACGGGTACACCTTTGATGTTTTAGGAGTAAAACTGGGTTTAGTTGCTATATGATGGTCAATGCTGGGTTGTTCTGGTGGTAACTGGTTAAGACTGTCTTTAGTGAAGATGTCAGCGAAATCGTGGAGATAGGAAGGGACGAGTTCTTTGAATGATTTTTTTTCTGTTCAAGCCCAGCTGCTAAAGCAAACTGCTGAGCCTTGTTACTGGTTTTGACATATTCCATAGGCCATGACAGGGGTGTAATCGTTGGTTTCCGTTCTGCAATGCTAGTACCATCCTTGGTTAATGGGGTGTCCATGGAGATATTAGTGAAGACCCAGAGCTCAGTGGTATCGACAGGGTATTCGACTAAGTATTCATCATCATCAAGGTGGTAAGTCGTGAGTTCCTGAACAGGAGGTGCATAATCTTGGGTCCATATGTCATCCTTTGTATCAAAGGAATCATCATCGTCATCAGGGATGGGGTCAAGGTTGGGCAATACCAGGGGTTCTTCTTCATCAGGGATCTCTTTGATGGTAGCTCAGGGGAGCAGTTCAATTTTCACAGGAGGTGCCTTTGGCAGCACTACAACTGGAGTTGGTTCTTTCTTAAGATGGGAATCTTCCCATGTCTTGCTAATGGGTTTCTGAAAGAGAGGTGGGAGACCATTCTTCTTTTGCTCTATATCAACATCTTCTTCAATCAAATCGCTCTTCTCGGTATGAGGGAGTTCCAGGGTTTCTGTTTTCCATCAGATCATTGGGTCCATGATGTGCAGCCAAGGGATCCCAAGTAAAATTTGATCATGGCGACCTAGTTGTGTGATATTAAATTTTCCGATCATGGATCATTCATCAATTTTAACAATGAGGATGCAATAGCACATGATAGTGCCTCCTTTCACATAGCTTCCATCTGTGGTGGTGACCCAAAATGGTTTTATGAGTTTATGTGTTCTGATCCTGTGGAGCTTGACAAAGTCCTCAGAGATAAAGGTTCTGGCAGTGCCAGAGTTGACAATGGCTGTTGTCTCAATGGTTTTCAGATGAGTTTTAGAGATAAGGGAAATGGGAATGCAAAGTTCCTTTCTGATTCCAATACTTCATATAAGTCTGATAGGTACATTGGAAGATACTGACAGTTGATCCAGTCTTCCACATTAAAAATCCTCAGCAAGGTGGTGGATTATTGTATCTTCATCCTCTTTGTCGCTATCCTCTATTTCTTCATGACGAATGGGGGTTTTTCCATTCTTCTTCTGAGGACACGCTCTGGTCATGTGTCCTTTCTGGTAACATGTGAAGCATAATCCCTTCTTCATATGATTGCTCCTTTCAGCTTCAGTGAGTTGATCTACCTCCATGGCATTTGGGTCATGCCAGTCAATGGAGGGTTAGGGTATGTATCGCTGTCTGTTTGGCTTGGTAGTGGTGCGGTTGTTCTGACGGAACATGGCACCTCTTTGCCAATTACTATTGAGCCTAATGGCTGCAGCGACATATTTGTTGAAATCTATAGGAATGGTTTCCATTTGGTAAATGGCATTACCAATCCCTTTCTTGAGCCCATCATTGAAGAATGTGATCAAGACAGTGTCTTGCTTTACAGAGGCTTGTGCAGCAAGGGTCTTGAAGCTGGCAATGTAGGAAGTGAGATCACCTGTCTGCTTCAGGGTATGGAGCTTATTTATGGCTGTGCCAACAGCATCGGCCAGGTGCAAAGGCTTCTTTGAACTTTGTTTCAAAGTTTGTGAAGGTTCCATAGGATTTGGAGGTGGAGTTGTTGACCTTGGTGTAAAAGGTGAGTGCCCAACCCATAGCACTATCTTCGGTCATATAAGCAAGAGCAGTGATGACTTTCTTTTCATTGGTGTTATAGACTGTAGCATTAAGAGCAAAGTATGCCTTGATTGCAAACAACCATCATAAAGCCTGCTGAGGGCTTCTGTTGTACATTGTTGGAGTTCCAGCTTTAAGTTCTGTGGTATTGATAGTTGACATCCCGATCTTCTGGTCTGGTGATGTTTCTGATTACAGGGGACATTATGTCTCTCTCTGTCTGGTTCTGGTGTCTGGTTTCTGGGACCTCCCTGATGGAGAGGGTCAGTGTGGCACTTTAATCTTTTGTTACAAACTAGGATGGTCATAACAACAGCAGCTCAATAAGAGCGACAGCTGAAGTTATAGTTAAGACCTTGCAAACACAAGGGTTGTAAGACAAGTTGAAGAGAGTGTCTTTGACTTGAATATTGGTTCAGATGACTTAGGATTGGAAGTCCTAAGCAAGAGAATGTTCAGGTGAAAACCTAGTAAGATTAAAGTGCAGAACTAAAGCATACAAAAGAACTATTTATAGTGAACTACAAGTGCTTTAGGGCAGACATTGGAATGGATATGAGTCAGAGATAAAGGACATGTAAGTGATAGCAAAAATAGATCATCTAGTGACAGCAGCAGCAGTTGTGATGTAATACAAGGATAGTAAGGAGGAAAATGAAATAGGGGCATATGCGACTGTAACATATATAATCTTATATAATTTAGTGTATTTTTGATTTGATTTTACCAATTATATCTGGTCATATCAAGTTAGGGTTGATTTCCTGATGGATATGAGCTGGTCGTTGGCAGCCACGATCAGTGTGTTTTCACGTGTTGGGGAGTTGTTAATCCCTGTTTCATTCTCAGTTACTCCTATAGTGGAGTAGAGCTTGCTTAGCAAGCGACTCAGGTTAGAATTGGTTTGTCCTCTTTCTAACCTTTCCCATCACTTCACTAGCTAGTTGTTTTGAGCAGTATCATAACTTCATTATCATCAGAATTCTTCTTCATGTCTGACAATGGAGAAACGTCTCAAACCACTACCTCAATGGAACAAACTACAGAGTGACAAACTACAGAGCATTCAACTGATCTCAACTGTATTGAACAGTGCAATGAGCTCATTAATCAGTATCAGCTCAGACACAATGGGAAAGCCATCACCATACTTGACATCCAAGAGAGTCTTCTCCAGTCTCCCACTGTTAGGAGCGGAAGAAACATTAATGAAGCCCTTGATGTCTTCATTGGAATGCTCGACAGTATCGATGCCTCAAAAGCACAAGCTTTGGAAAGAGGATGTTGAAGTAGCAGGACCTTTGAGGAAGAGGAAGCTAATAGAGAGGATAGGGGAAACAACAACCCTGAAGAAACAGAAGCAGGGCAAAAGCAGCCAAGAGTTGTCACTGATTCAGAGGATGAAGATGAGCCCAGTTCAAAGCAAGCCAAAACTGTTGATTCCAGTAAATTTCCCTGGACACAAAGACAGTCAACAGCACTTGCCTCTTTACCTCCAGATATCAGAGAAACATATCAGCAACTCAAAAACTTCGCTGCTGACCCAAAGAGTGTCATTAATGACATCCTATCCACTCCAGGGTGTCCACCCTTCCCACCTAGTGAATGGCTCAATGTTGTCCAATAGAAATATGTCAACCTCACTAAGGTCCTCAACTCAGCTCACACAACCGATGTGCAAACACAACAATGGCTAGACACTTGTTAAAGTGCCTAACCAAAAATATTGTTGTAGGTCAATGCTCTGCCTAGCTGCTACACTTGCAAGCAAGAATGTTTGACCCTAAAGGGAATTGCTACTGAGAACGGCTGATGATACTAAAGACCTGAAAGTGCACAGAGCGCAGGAACAAGTGCATGGGTATGTAGAGCACGGGAATGTGGAAGTGCGGTCAATGAGCGGTTGATGCGGAAGTGCAAGATGCTAGGGTAAGGGGTAGGGAAGTCTTAAGGAATGGTGCGGGTAACAAGTGAGGGCAAGGGTATTGATTGCATGGGTAAGGAAAGTCAAGACAAGGTGTCCAGGTATAAGGTAACCAATAGGGGCTAAAAGCGTACACTAATGGTGACTGCTCCTAAGTAAAACCTAAGGGAAGGGAATACTGTAGAAGGAAAGTAAATATGAAGTAGTCACTCTAGGCACTTTATACTAGCTAAACCCTCTCGGAAACGGAAGGGACAGGACAGATAGGCAGTAGGAATATGTAAAGACATGTAATAAGACTGCAACACTTGTTACAACACATGAGGCAAGGCAAAATATGTACCAATGAGGTAGGATGGACAATGGACTGACACGGGACATCTGTAAGGTAGTCCAAAGGCGTGGGAAATCGACCACAGGTATGCACGCAGCATGGGAGTGAATGTGCAGGTCCGCAGAGCGTGGGAATACGCATCCAGAGTGGGTTGAGTGCAGGAAAAGTGGTCAATGGTTTTGTAGCTTTCCATCACCTATATCAAAAGATGGCCATTGCAAGCCTAGCAGGAATATGATCATCACACCAAGCTGGATCCCAAAAAGACCCATGTCATTGATGATGAGATTGAGCTTGCCTTGCGAGTCTCAAAGTCTTCAACAGGAATCAAAATGTCCTCCCACCATAATATCACCTTCTCCATGTACATTGAAGCAATATCCTTTGTCTTCCCTCAGTGAAGAGATAAATTTATGCAATATAACACCTACCTTAGTTGACTCTTCCATGCCATGGAAATCTGCCTCCACTCACGCATCATTGAATTTGACTGATCTGTTAGAAACCAAGTGGCCATGCAAAGAAACCTATGCCTCACTGATTATCCCCAATTTGAGCACCTCAGAATGACCTTCCTCACCTCCTTTGGCATTGGTGCCAATTCCACCTCATCCACATCTAGTTCTGGGGGAAGATTGAATCAGAGAGATGGATATGGAAGAAGGGATGATCCCCGTCATAAATGGAATAGAGGAACCTGCCAGAAACCAGATGGTGAATGCAGGTTCTTGCACTGCTGTGATCGGAGAGGGTATCGTGGCCCCCATTGAAAATTGGAATGTCCAAATAAAGGAGGGGCTAAATGAGAGTATCACACAAGGACAAAGATTTCAGTGCAAAGGAGTATGGGGAAGAGGAATCTCCAGCTGTAGCTGAACTGCACTCTGGACAGAGACTGCAGTTCCTATGCCTAGGCCACCTGAACACGAATTTTTGAACCATGGAGCGCTTGATACTATTCAGCAACATCCCTCTTTGTTTGAAGTCTCTATGCCTATCAAAGTCAACATCTTCAAATCTCTACTTTCAGACCATCCAGATCAACCCTTTGTTTGTTTGGTTTGCACTGGACTTAGGGAAGGTTTTTGGCCCTTTGCTGATTCTCATCCTGAGGAATGGCCTCTCATCTATGATAACTCTGATCAGCCTCCCAAGACTGAGGCCAAGAAAGAGTTTCTACATGCACAAATCGAGAAGGAAGTTGAAGTAGGGCATTATTCTCAGGCATTTGGACCAGATCTGCTTCCTGGCATGTACAGCATGCCTATCCACGCTGTACCTAAACCAGGAACTAACAAGCATTGACTGGTTACCAATCATAGTGCTGGGAAACATTCCCTGAATGCCATGATCTCGCATGATGACATTGCTGGCATCACTCTGGATAATGTGCATGATTTAGCTAATGGTCTATGGGTGTTTAGGCACTGGAGACCTCATGCTAAACTCAACCTTTGGAAGGCAGACATGTCAGAAGCTTATCAGCATATGCCTATGCACCCTCTGTGGCAGGTAAAGCAAATTGTGAGTTTTCAAGGGCATTGATATGTTGACTGAAGAAATGTTTTTGGAGGAAGAGCTTCTCAGCAGATCTATCACGCATTCATGTCTCTCATCATCTGGATCGCGATTTTCAAGATTCTTATCCATTTCTTGTATATTTATGTTGATGACTCTTTCTCGTTTGAAGATAAATGCAGTCTTGAGCTCTATGCTCCCTACAAAAAACTCCTTCCTTCAAATCTTGTCAAGCTTCTTCGACTCTGGGATGCAATTGGACTGCTGCATGAAGAGCGGAAACAAATCTTCAGCCTTGAACTTCCTATTATCGGGTTTGATGTTGACCCTAACTTAATGCACACCTGCATGTTGGTTGACTCTCATACTTGCCTTATTCAGGAGTTGATTGATTTTGCACAATGAGGGTCATGAAGGTCTCTTCATGATTTTCAGTGTTTAGCTGGCTGGCTTAACTGGGCTCTCAATGTCTATCCACTGCTTAGGCCTGGACTATTAGCTCTTTATGCTAAGACCCCTGGCAAACTAGTCTCTAAAGCTCTTATCTGGGTTAACCAGTGTGAGTAACACAACTTGGCTAGATACTTGGTAAAGTACCTAGCCAATATGTTGGGTCTTAAGTGCTGTACCTAGCTGCTATTCGACCCACAAGGGTTTCTGTACTAGACCCAGAGCTCAGAGAGGAGAGAAATCATCATAAAAGTGCTAGTCTCAGACTACAGGTAAAGAGTGAAGGTAAGAGGTCATGCTTATATAAGCTGCAAAAATGCGAACATAAGCTAAAGAAAGTGGGGGTAGGTAAAGGTAATGAAAGTAAGTAAATCTAAGCCCAAGGAAAACTTGACTGTCACACCAGGATGTTGTTCGGGAACTAACATGGGTCATTAATCACCTCCATTCCACTGAAGGCGTCTTCTTCTTCAAATCCGTCTCCTGGAACTTTGCTCATCTTCTGGCTGATGTGTTGAGAGTTTATACTGATGCGTCAGGTGTTGGCTTGGTGTATTGGTTCCCTTCTCTCAATATAGGTTTTCAGTCACCCTTACCTGGGTCAGCACTGACTGGAACAATATTCTACCATGAAGCCTTAGCCGTCACGGGAGTGTTACTTAATTCAGTGGCTCGACTTCGTCCTAATCAGCGAGTCACTATGTTACAGTCATGTATGCCCCTATTCATTTTCTCCTTATCATTCTTGTATTACGTCACGAGCTGCACATTGCTGCCGCTAGACTTATCTTTGACTCATTTGTATTACATCATGATCGCCGCTGCTATCACTAGATGACTCGTCTCTTATCTCTGACTCATTGGTTGACTCATGCCTGCCCTGAATCATCTATGGTTCCCTATATATATAGTCAACGATGTACTTAGTAGTTCTTCACTTTAATCTTACTAGATTTTCACCTGAAACATCTTTGCTTAGGACCTCCAATCCTAAGCCGTCCAAACTGATATTCAAGTCAAAGACACTCTCTTTGCCTTGTCTTACGACCCTTGCATTTGCAAGGTCTTGACTATAACTTCAGCCATTGCTCTTATTGAGCTGCTGTTGTTATGACCATCCTAGTCCATAACAAAAGATTAAAGTAACCCAACAACCCCCTCCATCAGAGAGGTCCCAAATCCCAGAAACAGAACCAGGCAGAGAGAGATGAAATGTCCCCTGCAAATCAGAAACATCACTAGACCAGAATGATCAGGATGTCCACCATAAACACCCCAGAACTCAAAGCTGGAGCTCCCATGAATTACAATGGGAGCCCTCAGCAGGCTTCAAGATGGTTGTTTTCCATTAAGGCGTATTTTGCTCTTAACGCTACAATCTACAACACCAATGAAAAGAAAGTTATCACCACCCTCATGTATATGACCAAAGACAGTGCTATGGGTTGGGCACTCACCTTCTACACCAAAGTCAATAACTCCACCTCCAAGTCTTACAGGACTTTTGCAAACTTTGAAACAAAGTTCAAAGAAGCCTTTGTACTGGCTGATGCCATCGGCACAGCCATGAATAAGCTCTACACTTTGAAACAGATAGGCAACCTTACCTCTTACATCGCCAGCTTCAAGACCCTTGCTGCACAAGCCTCTGTAAAGCAAGATGCTGTCTTGATCATGCTCTTCAATGACAGACTCAAGAAAGGGATTGGCGACTCTATCTATCAGATGGAGACCATCCCCACAGACTTTGACAAATACATCACCACAGCCATCAGGCTCAATAGCAATTGGCAGAGAGGTGCTATGTTCCATCAAAACAATTGCGCCACCACTAAGCCAACTGGACAACAATACGTCCCTAGACCCTCTATTGATTGGCATGATCCAAATGCCATGGAGGTAGACCAGCTAACTGAAGCTGAAAGAAGCGACCATATGAAGAAAGGATTGTGTTTCATGTGTCACCAGAAGGGACACATGACTAGAGCATGCCCACAGAAAAAGAAAACTCCAGTCCATCACGAGGAAATAGAGGATAGCAACAAAGAAGATGAAGATACAACGATCTGTTGCCTCACCGAGGATTTTTGATGTGGAAGACTGGATTGATGTCAGTATCTTCCGATGTACCTATCAGACTTGTACAAAGTATTGGAATCAGAAAGGAACTTCATGTTCCTATTTCTCTCATCTCTAAAACTTGTCTGAAAACCATCGAAACAACAGCTGTTGTTGACTCTGGCGCTGCCAGAACATTTATCTCTGAGGACTTTGTCAAACTCCACAGAATCAGAATGCACAAACTGACGAAACCATTCTGAGTTACTACTGTGGATGGAAGTTACGCAAAAGGGGGAGCCATTACCCATTATTGCGTCCTTATCATGAAAATCAATGAACGATCCATGATCAGAAAATTCAATATCACACAGCTTGGTCGTCATGACCAGATTTTACTTGGGATCCCATGGCTGTGTGCCATGGATCCAATAACCTGATGGAAAGCAGAAACATTGGAACTTCCTCGTACTGAGAAAAGTGATTTGATTGGAGAAGATGTTGATATAGAGCGAAAGAAGAATGGTCTCCCACCTCTCTTTCAGAAAATCATCAAAACCCCAATTGATAGAACATGGAAGAACTCCTGTATGAAGAAAGAAGAAGTGCCAGTCATAGTACTGCTAAAGGCACCTTCTGTGAGGATTGAACCACCCCCCCAAGCTACCATAGAAGAGATCCCAGATGAAGAAGAAACCCTGGTATTACCCAACCTTGACCCCATCCCCAATGATGATGACAACTCCTTCAACACGAAGGATGATGTATGGACTTCAGATTATGCACCACCTGTAATCACAATCACCACCTACCATCTTGATGACAATGAATTTTTGGTTGAATACCCCACCAACGCTGCCGAGCTCCAGGTTATCACTAATATTTCTATGAACACCCCATTAACTAAAGATGGCACCAGTGCCGCAGAGCAGAAACCCACGGTTATACCCTTGTCACAGCCTACCAAATATGTCAAAACCAGTAACAAAGCTCAGCAGTTTGTGTTAGCAGCTGGGCTTGAACAGAAAAAGAAATCATTCGAAGAGCTCATCCCATCTTACCTCCATGACTTTGCTGACATCTTTGCTAAAGATGGTCTTAACCAACTACCACCTGAATGACCTGGCATAGATCACCACATAGAAACAAAATCCGGATTCATACCAAAAATGTCAAAAGTCTACCCACTATCAGAAGCAGAGCACACTGCTGTCAAAGCTTTTATTGAGGAAAACGTCAAGAAAGGTTTTATCTCCAAATTGAAGTCACCACAAGCAAGCAGCTTCTTCTTTGTAGGAAAGAAAAGTGGAGACCTCAGACCATGCCAGGACTATCGATACATTAATGATTGGATGGTCAAGAACGATTATCCTCCCCCATTGCCACTCTCACTGGTTGCTTGATTACATGGTGCAAAGTATTTCACAAAGATGGATGTCCATTCTGGTTATAACAATATTCGCATCCACCCTGACGATCGATGGAAAGCCGCTTTTACCACAGAATATGGCCTCTTTGAGCCTAATGTCATGTTTTTCAGTCTCTGCAATTCCCCCGCCACTTTCCAAGCATATATGAACCAGACATTCCAACAAGAAATCAATGAAGGATGGTTGGTCATCTATATGGATGATATTTTGATTTTCTCCAACGACCTCCCCTCTCACCATGATCAAACTCAACACATCCTTGATAGAATTCAAAAGGAAAAGCTCTTCCTCAAGCCAGAAAAATGCATGTTCAATGCACAAGAAATAGAATACCTAGGCATGATCATATGCCCAGGTTGTGTTGCAATGGATGTCACCAAAACTGATGGTATTCACGATTGGCCTGTCCCAAAATGGTGAAAGAAGTTCAGTTGTTTCTTGGGTTTTGCAACTTCTACCAAAACTTTGTCCCTCATTACTCCGACATTGCAAGACCCCTGATAGACCTCACCAAGAAAGAAACTGTATTCCTGTGGTCGGACCAATGTGCCTCTGCATTCTCCACACTGAAAGAATGCTTTTTGAAGCAACCCATCCTCCAGAACCCAGATCCAAGCCACCAATTTGCCATTGCCACCAATGCTTCACTCATTGCTACTGGCGCGGTGTTATTACAGACTGATGAAAATGGAGTGTACCACCCATGTGGGTACCTGTCACAAACCTTGAACCCTGCAGAACGCAACTACCAGATAGTTGACCACGAACTCCTAGCCATTATTCGCGCCCTGATTGAATGGCGTCACTATCTAGAAGGAAACCCGCACCCCATCCTTGTCTTCACTGATCACAAAAACCTGTTGTACTTCTGTTCGGCTCAGAAGTTAACCCACTGGCAGGCCCATTGGCATTAATCCTGTCCTGCTACGACATCGAGCTTCATCATGTCGCAGGAACCAAACTTGCTGCCCCCGATGCCCTCTCATGTCACCCTGATCATGGCACTGATTCCATTCAGGATAATGTGGATGTTACCCTCCTACCAGATTCTATGTTTGTCCGCCTTCTTGATGTCAAACTTATGATCTCTCTTGTGAACCCTGATCCCTCTGATCCCCACCCCATCTTCAAAGCCACCTCTGATGCCCTTGACGGCTTATCTCTCCCTCCTATGAAGTCTGCACTTGTGGATTGGACAATCAAGGATGATATCCTTTATTCAAGGATCGTGCCTATGTCTGCCCCACCAGGCAAGCATCTTATTTTAGAACGATGTCATGATCACGCCTCTGCCGGACACCCCGGCCATTTTAAAACTGAAGAACTCATCAAACAAGATTTCTGGTGGCCCTCTATGGGAACCTATATCTGTAAATATGTTGAGGGTTGTGCCCTTTGTCAGCAATGAAGTCTGATACCCATCCTACGACACCTCCCCCCCTTGTACCCATCCCTTCCACCACCGTCACCCATTCACCCAGGTCTCTGTTGACCTTATCACGATCTTCTCCCTTGTGCCGGTTTTGATTCTGTCATGGTCATGGTAGACCATGGCCTTATGAAGGGGGTGATTCTGATCCCTTGTATGAAAACCATCACCTCCAAAGGCATCACAAAGAAATTTTTCAAATATGTTTACTGCCAGTTCAGACTGCACGAGAAAGTCATTTCAGATCATGGACCACAATTCATATCAAAGTTCTCAAAAGCCCTTGCAAAGCTGTTGAAATATGACATAGCCACATCAACCGCTTATCATCCCCAGACTGATGGCCAGACTGAACGCCTTAATCAAGAACTTGAAACCTACCTCCACATCTATTGCTGCAATCACCCTGAAGACTGGGTGGAACATCTCCCAATGGCAGAATTCATCCACAATCATTGAAAACACGACTCACACAATGCATCACCCTTCTTCCTAATGATGGGATACGAACCAAGGGCTCTCCCCATGTACTTCCCGACTCTACTGTGCCTGCTGCAGAAGATAGACTCACTCACTCCAGAAATCCAGAGAAGAAG
>NW_024539067.1:0-13035 GCF_016647635.1 Suillus subaureus | reverse complement strand
GAGTTTCTACCTGAGGATACACGACAATCTCGCGGTCGCTCTTGGCAGTCTCGTGCAGCAGATGCCATCAGGAATTTACGTCCTGGTCGCAGGGCCGCTGTGGCAAGACAGACAGCGTCAGAGCCCCCAGGGTCCAGAACGTTCCTCATTTATGTCATTGGTGGTGAGTTCACCCTTTTTGCCCTGTTTTCAAATATGGACAGTTATTTCAGGCTACTACCCACCCGATCACCAAATTATCACAGGCGGAACTTGGATTCGTTCGAGGCATTGTGGTGCGTACGCGATGGAGGTGTGGTGTCGTGCCATGCTCACTTTCATGCAGGGAACTGGCCGAGCTACTTGGTCAAGTGAAACCACCCACTGCTTCGAAGGAGGAGATTGACAAGTCTGGGCTCGAAGTTATCAAGGCAAATTCACTTGAGGAGTATGCAAAGGACGGACGTGTCGCTACTAACTGCGTCGACCGGGTATGGAATCACGCCTTTACCATATTCTTCAAGCTTGCTTACCTTGCATATAGTGTCTCATATGTCTTGATGATTATGTGCCGGACGATGACCTACGTGTCTTAAGCTGTAAACACGCATTCCACCAAGGCTGTGTAGATAAGTGGCTCCAGACAGGAAGGAATAACTGTCCTGCCTGTCGCACGAAGGTACGTTCATTTAGCAACAAGCAGCCAGTTTTTCACAAGTTATTTCAGGGCGTCGACAATGAGACTAGCCCCTCCACTGAAGCATCCGCTTCGAATTCAACCTTGACACCCCAGCCAGCAGCCGCATGATGGCTCGCATCCTTGATTAAGTAGTATTTTCCCTTGCATCATCTTTTCCCTCATCTCGATTGTAACAAACCTCCGCATCCAATCTGTCTTGCGATTCGTGTAGCAATTCCATCTCTCATCGCTGTTCTTTCTTCAGCTTATTATAATGCTACTGAGTATCGTCGTCCACACAATTTATCCAAATAGCCTGCTGCCACTTGTACTGTACGGCACATAGAAAAGGTCATTTATCACTGAAAAGGTCATAGTGTCCTGTGTGCTATCCTCAGTACTTAGCATAAAGCTAGGCGAGTGTGGGACACGAAGGTTTGTGCTATGCACGCTTTCCAGTAACACCAGCCTCTTTGAGTCTGGCGAGAAGCTCGTCCACGCTTGCCACCTGGACGTCATTATAAGTACTGGAACATGCTATGACGAAATGGAGGATCACCTTGCCACCACCAACGCGCTTTGGAGGTTCTGTGACTTTTATGGTCTCTAGTCTAGGCGTGAGGTCCACTCCAATTCCGCAGCCGTCAACTTCTCCACAGGTTTCTTCTTGGCTTTCATGATATTGGGCAACGAGGCATACCGGGGTTCTTGGAATAGGCATAAATTAACTGAGTGATAAAATATTGTGAATAAAACACACCATTGAGCCTGGATTCAAGAGCGCCCGTCAGTCACTGAGACACTCGTGGATACATGCAAATGGACTTGCCGAAGATCTGTTGTTATGATGACAGGAAACTTGCACCTGAGCTCCTCAAGACCTCCATCGATCTCACGAGTGATGTTCGCAATCTTCTGCTCTGGGTCTACCTCGACCTTGCTCGCAAATGTTGCCTGTGACCATCCCATGAGTCCAGCGAGCATTTGACCAGTTTGTCCGGCGTCATCATCAATAGCTTGCTTGCCCAAAATCACTACGTCCACACCCTCCTTCTGTCGTTCGATGAGGGCCTTCAAGGTCTTCGCGACACCAAGAGGTTCTGGGGCCGGAGCAGATTCTGGGATTTCGACGTGGATGGCAGAGTCAGCACCCATAGCGAGTGCGGTGCGGAGCGTCTCTGCGGACTTTGGTGGACCGATGGTGACAACCTTGATAGATTTCACTGCATCCTTTAGGCGTTCTCGTATCCGAATGGCTTCCTCCACAGCTATAACACGGTCAGATAACTGTGCCCACGGAATACTGACGGAAAACGTACCAATCTCATCAAAGGGGTTCTGTAATTACTCATGTGAGCCAAACTGGTTTATGAATTGTGGACTTTGCCATACCATGGAATGTTTAACATTGAGGTCGATGCCTGTCTGCTCGGGATTCACGCGGATCTTCACGGCATAGTCTACCGCCCTTCCAAGTGCATCTTCAGAGCTGGAAGGATAGAGTTGTAATTCATGCGCACCTCTTTATAGGGACTAATATATTGAGCAACCGCACAGCAGAAGGCCTCATCCTCAATCTATACTCGATGCTCACTGAAAAGTCAAAGAAATCAGGTTGATGATATGTCGGAGTTCGGATTCGGAAATGAAGACGACTAATTTTTACGTGTTTAGCTCTTGTGTTCGAGCCAGCCGGGCAGAATCAGCATCACTACAAATTCAATAATACTGGTGTGTGACTGCCACATCTTGGTCGGTCCATCTGCAATTAATTCCTATAGCCTTTCATATGCACCATTACAAGTATCCTGGCCAATATTCTCATCCACACTCTAAGCCGTAATGACCGTTGCTGACTCACACTGGAATCCGACTAGGGCCGAAGTCGTTTCAAGCTCTTCCTAGCCAGACATTTATAGACGAAGGAATACACTCGCGACTCGTTCCGACTGATAAATCTCCCTCTCGGAGCATATTACAAAGGTCATAATATGTTCGTGAGACTGGTGCACACTTAGTAAGTTGATAACAGAATGTATGGACAGATAACAGGATTGACTCCATGATGACTTGGATGGTTTGCTCTTCCTATTATTAGTTCGACTTCACCTCCTATTAGCCGGGCACCCGATATTCCGTGGCAAGCAGACATTCTGGACGATTACGATCCTGAATGTAACTCTCGGTAACTTAAGTTGGTCGTTCAGGGGCCTTCCTCGCAGTGGCTGTCTGATAGCCGGAACGAAGCCAAAGTTCTATAGGCATGTCACTCGATCGGCTATGTTGTCCGACGCACGTCACTATAGGTGAGGATATTTTGATCATCGGCACCAGCAAAACCATGTGCGCTTTCGTCACCCGCTTCATTGCTGAACCATCTATAAAATATGCACTCTCATACAATCTCAAGCTTTAGCTCCCGCATCTGACAACATTTTACGCCCATGGCAGAAAGTCAGAGTACGACTTTGTCGCCTACGGAGGTCCAGAGTGTGGAATTCCAGGGTACAGACGCCCAAACACATGTTTCCAGTGCAGAATCGTCAAAAGAACCTATCAAGCTTGATATAGAACATGCCCTGGTTGAAGATGATCCTCGAATATGGTCGAACGCGAAGAAGGCGCGTCCTTTCATCTTGATTTTGTAACTGGAGGCTGATAAAACATATCTATCATACAGAACGTTGTATTGTTCATCATATCTGGAGCATCGATGATCGCGGGTTTGTGCGCGAATATACAAAACCGTGAATTGTTTCCTTAATGTCATCGCAATATCGGCTGAACAGCCAGGGGATAGCTGCTAATGCTCAGATTGAGCAGCAGCTACACACCACCAGCGGAGATATCAGCCTGAGTTTGTCTCTTTTCATTCTCATTCAAGGCAATTTCCCTGTCATTTGGAGCGCAATTAGCGAGATTAAGGGCCGCAAGGTTTGGATTTCTGTGTCTTGAGGGTTTTATTTATTAATATCGCCGAGCTCAGATGGTGTACCTTCTCTCCGTAGCACTGTTTACACTTGGATCTGCAATCGTGGCAGTATCCAGGACCATAGGTTTGGTGATCGGTATGCGTATTCTGCAAGGCGCAGGGTAGGACAGTCCCTCAATCCCTTAGTCCCTTGCTCACATGGAGTAGGTCAAGCGCGGTTATCGCTATCGGAGCTGCCACTCTGGCCGACATATACGAACCACATCAACGAGGAACAATGATGGGTGTCTACTATTCTGCACCTCTCCTCGGTCCTTCATTGGGGCCAATTATCGGTGGTGCACTCGCACAGGGCCTCGGTTGGCGGGCGATTTTCTGGTTCCTAGTCATCTGGGGAGGTGTAATATTTTCGGCATTCCTTTTCTTGTTTAAGGACACATTCCGGAAGGAAAGAAGTACGACATACCAGAATGTATTGAAGAGGAGGATCCGAGAGCAACAGTCGTCAGAAGCAAAGGACGAGCCACGAAAGATTTCGGAGAAGGAATCACAAGTGAACGATGAAGAGCAGACGAATCCGAAGGACATTGAAGCGCAGATGAATTCGAAGGACCTTGGGGCGCAGACGAGTTCAAAGGACATCGAAGGACAGCCGACAGTCATACCAGCATCAGCCATTAGAGAAGTAAAGTTGTCCATGGCTGATGTCAACCCTTTCCCTCCATACCTATTGATTATCAGCCGCAAGAACAACTTTGCCATCTTAATACCATCAGGTGTGCTCTCAGTAATTCTTGCTGAAGTTGTTCAAAGAAAGTTTATGCCCTCTTTTAGGTTTGCTTTTTGCATTTAGCTTTAGCATTACGTATACATGCGCAAGGACATTGTCGATGCATTATAATTACGATGCTTTGAAGACTGGCCTCGTCTTGCTTGCCTATGGTGTTGGTAAGCGAATTACAAGCAACCTACGAGCGCCTACCTGACGCATTTATTCCAGGTAGTGTAACCGGCAGCATATTAGGTGGACGTTGGTCCGATAGGACACTTGCTCGGCTAAAGGCAGCGAACGGAGGGAGCAGCTTTCCAGAGGTGACTCACTATCTTCAGCTCAGCATCTGTCTCCACGTTTGACGCGAATTCATGCAGATGCGCCTCGAGAGTACGAAAGTCGCCATGGTGTGGTTACCTCTTTCTGTGATTGGATATGCTTGGGTGTGCCAAGAACGGGTCAATGTCGCTGCGATATGTGTGATGCTTTTCCTCGCAGGATTTTTATCCATGTATGTTTCTTTCGTTTCACACTGTCTTTCGCTCTCATCCGGGATAGATGGATCTACACAAGCACCCTGGCATACATCGTCGATGCAAACACTGGTCGCTCATCAACGGCAGTAGCGACCAACAGTTCTTTCCGCGGTCTGTCTGCTTTTGTTGCTGCTGAGGTTGCTGTTCCTCTACAGGTGAGTCGACGTCATGATAGCTTGCGGAACATCGGATCTGAGTTTGGTTTAGGATAGTATTGGCGACGGTGGTTTGTATACGCTCTGGGCGGGGCTGCTGGTCATTGCTAATTGTTTTATCTTACTGGTGTTGTACAAAGGCAGGAAGTGGAGAGAAGCCAGTGCTGAGCGGGAGAGGCAGAAGCTGGATGGCAAGTAGACGATCATCATGACTTCCGAGGTTCCGATGTACCATAGATGACGATAGACGATACTATATTAACAGAATTAACTGCTTCACTGGTATAGAATCAAGGCTTATTCGCCGTCAATTTATATATGCAACAATTTCTTTCCAGAAGTGTGATCACTGACTGGGGTGTCGCGGAGTTGACTATCATCAAATTCATTAATACAGTAACTGCCAGCAACGGATCCGAGTCCGTGTTCAAGTTATTAGCGTTCAAGTTGACGAGTCAGTTTTATGGCTTAGATTGCCCACACAGTATTGAAATTGAACGTGCTCATCCTCGGGTTGGGCTTGGTCCAATAATGTCAAACTTCCTGGAAGCCACTACTAGGCCTGGCTACTCCCAAAGCTCGCGAACTCAATTATTGATAAAGGTGAATCATAATCGATTGACGTCTTAACTTCTAAGATTAACCTGGTCGTCAATTGCATATTGAATATACCCATAAGGTGGGCCCCAGCTGGAAGCACCAGCCCGGCCTACTTCTGCGTTGGTTGGTATATATTTAGAAACAAAGATGAATGCGACTCCTGCTAGTGTGGTGCTATTGGATTGTGTGTCGCTGAAATGATAAAACGCCGATCATGCAAGAAGTCATTTAACAAGGAATGAGTTTAGGAGCCAATAAACCGATAAGTATCGTACAGAAGCAAGCGGAAACTTTCATGTATTGTGGTCTGTGTCTTTCACCAAAGCATGTACATGATGAGGTAATGGAAGAAAACTAGTACATGAGGTCTCCAACTGCGGACGGAGTCCCGTCGTCGTTGTAGAGGCACGATCCGGTTCCGATAAGAGTGGCGCCATCAGGGTTGTTCGTTTGGAGGAGCGTTGGCGAAGTTGCTACGAAGGGGAAGTAAAGTTGAACGTATGACGCCTCATCAAGGAAAGCGAACGCCTGTTGGAAGAAGGTCACCCTACACGATACATAAGAGCATGGATGGTGATAAAAGAGGTACTGCATCGTAGCTTACTGATCTGCTTGACCACCTGCAGGGTTCTGAAGAGCAAACTCCGTGATGACGAGTTGATAATCCTGGGTGTTTGGTGTTGTGAGATATAGATACCACACGCGCAAAGGAGACTTACGGGGAATTGACTATTGGCCGATTGTACGTAGCTCTGGAAATCCGCAAAGCTTGTTCTGCATTTCGAAATTCGAGTAAGTTGAGGAGATACACCAAACAAGCTCTTGTTACGTACCCATACCAGTGCTGGAAAATATAAAGTTAACGTCAAACAGAACGGGATCGCATACAATTACGCACCAAGTTGATGTAGTCGAAGTAGCACTGTCCTGCACAAGCGCTGATCATTTGAGAGACCCAGCTAAGACCCTCTCCAGACGTTACGCTGTTGGTAACAGCAGGGAGGGCCTTCTTGATCGCCTAAAAGCACGGATAAATATGCCATAGTCTTGAGTAAAATTTGATGCAGTAAGACCTTACCAGTGGGTTGACGTATTGAATGTACCAAGAAGCGGCCTCGCTTGGGGTGATACCGTTGATATCAGGTTCGTTCAGCGTAAATACGGCTGTAATAAAACGGGTCAAGCTAATGTCTATCCACTAACGAGTGGTAACGAACTAGCCCAGCCTTGTGCTGCTTGACGTGATGCCAGATCTGCGATAGGACTGGATGAGCAGTCGGTGCAGCGCTGCATGCCGATGAATCCGAGGCCACCGTTTCCATTGGTGGAAGGCGGAGCGTATGTCTCATAATCGTAGCTGTTTACTGTTAGCGAGACTGCGAATGCGAGTATTTATCTAGCATACATTGCAACAACTTCTCCATCTC
This sequence comes from Suillus subaureus, assembly GCF_016647635.1. Classification (NCBI taxonomy): domain Eukaryota; kingdom Fungi; phylum Basidiomycota; class Agaricomycetes; order Boletales; family Suillaceae; genus Suillus; species Suillus subaureus. The sequence goes on along the minus strand of NW_024539067.1, from coordinate 5,955 downwards.
CGTTATTGAAAACACCAGGATCGCTGGAAAGAGACAAGTCAGTAAACCTAATGAAGCATGAAGTATGAACCTATGTACAGTGTTTCATCGACTGTTCGGTGATGGTGAGCAAAATGTGCCTGCACTCGTAACTTGAGATGAAACTCACAGTAGGTCCAGCATAGGCCACGCTTTCCGGCGAGAACGATGGGGACGAAGAGTGCTACAATTGCGAGTCTGGCGGAGGTCAACATGGTCGAAAATGTGTGAGGAAATAGCAAATACCAAGCCTATTTATACTTTCAAGTGTGGTGGTAGCATCCTCCAGGAAAGACTGGGATGGTTAGGCACGGCCGCATTAGTGTGCACATGCTTTGGCAACAGCGAGCACATCGGTATACCAGCGCTACGACTGACGCATCTGAATTGGGCACAAGTAGCATATGGCTTGCTTGAAAAATGATACTAATGAGGTCCCAGTGTATGGTTTACATACAAGCTGTAATGATTACCGAACTGAGACAGGTATGCGCAGCCAATGGTCACCCGGATCCGCCTCTTTATTTGATATCCAGACGAGTTCGGAGAAATATCAGCATGGCGGTAATAGCGGGACCATGTGAGGGGCGGCCTGTGACGAGTTATGGAGACGCCATCTCGGCAGACCAGTACAATATTAATAGCAGGGTGTTCGCATCACCTATTGTAAACTTGCGTAATAAGCAAAGACAGAAATTCAGCTATACTTACCACGTTCAGATCCTGAATTGACATGATAATAAGGATGGAGGAATGATGTGGATTGATTCTTAGAGATTATCAGCTGCGTAAAATGTGATGGATTATGAATATACATTGCCACTTTACTGACAAATGGAGAGGTACCTGCAAAGCTGGTTACCTCGTGATGAGCTCCATCGAGTTCTTGATAGCGTAGTCTGAACGAGAAATCTGATAAGCGCGAGCGGCGTGGAACGTTTAGTAGTTATCTGAACGTCACAGAGTAAGTTCTTCAGTACTGGGTCATGGTTACCCGTGAGCGTGGCATAGCACCTCAACATTAATATTTATGTCACACAATGTAGTGGGCATTATGAAAAGGCAGAGGTCTGGTTGGGAAAGTCGCGCGGCTGGTGTTTCGTGGTAGCATCGGAATTACTAATCTAGGCCAGGCTTGTTGGGACCGAATTCGTCGCTGGGTAAAAAGCACTTTAAGACTATCTAGACTCCACCATCAATGCATGGCGCGCTCACTATAGGTCTGTGGTCAGATAATATGTCGAGCTCAATCTACATCCGTGTCCAGAATATATTCAGTTCGCCAACCGGCTGACAGTTCCTCCTTTGGAAGTCACCGATGACGTCGACCACATACGATGTCCTTTTTCCTGACCTGTGATTGGTCCCCCGCCGCGTCGTCGAAACATGATAAATAGCGCTCGTCAGCCAGGATGAACACCAGTGTTCCCTCTTCCCTCTTTCCCTCACATCGCTATCAGAGATTACAATACGTTCTTTATTTTCTATATTCACATACTATTCAGCATCATGGTTCAACTAGCTCCTCGCTTCGCCGCCCTCCTCACCTTTTGTTTCCTCGCGTCCGCTACTCCTGTTAGTCCATACGTGTCTCTCAGCGTAGGCGTGGTCAATCCTACTCCGGGTCCTAACGGCACTCACGCCAACCACACCGCAATCATCATCGGGTCTACTCCAAGCTCCAATGAGACTCACGCCAACCACACTTCTAGGGCTGTCGCTGTCACCAACGAACACCCCGTATATGTCATCGAACAACACCCGAGTTCGCAGTCCCATGAACAGGCTCAGGGACAAGATCCAGTTTGTCGTCCAAACTATACTGACACTGTCAAGTTTCTAAATTGATGGTGCAGATTACACCCGGCGTACAGAACACCCCCAGCGTGCAACACGACGTTATCGTGGATAAGAATGCCCAAGTCCAGCCTAGTCAGAGTCAAGCCAACTCAGTACGTCGCCGCACCTGACGAGCACTCATCTTTCGCTGACTTGACCTCACAGACGCAGTCCAATAGCGCTGCTGCTACAGCAACTCCCTCTCAAGGCATGGGCAAGAGGTACGACGATGGTCAGTACCACCCGAACCCTTCGTACGATGACGGCCAGTACCACCCCAACCCCACATACAACAATGGTCAGTACACCCCTACCGCAACGGATACGTCTTCTCCCACCCCTACTCCCAGCCCCACCCAGACGTATGACGACGGATTGTACCATCCCAATACATCTTACGATGATGGCCAGTACCATCCCAATACAGCCTATGACGATGGCCAGTACCACAACGCCGCTGTCGTCCCCCTTGCGCTTCCCGACCCAGTCACGTCTGTGTTGGGTGTTGTACTCAATATAGTACCCGGCACCGGAACAGCGACCCCGACATCCCAAACAGGCTCCACTGCCCCCGCGACGACGAATTCTCCAACGACAGCAGCCTCCTCCACGTCTGCAACGGAGACTGCCACTCCCACCGCCACGTCTGGAACCACTACTACGGCGGCGGCCGACCCCACTGGAACTGCAATGCGCACCGTAACCGGCGCCGGCAAACGCTCGGACGATGGCCATTACCACCCTGATTCGAAGTTTGATGACGATAGCTACCATCCCAATCCCAAGTTCGACGACGGCAAGTATCACGTCGGTACCACCGGAGGCAAACGTTCAGACGACGGCATGTACCACCCTGATTCGAAGTTTGACAACGGTCAATACCATCCCGATCCCAAGTTCGACGACGGCAAGTACCATGTCGGCACCACTGGAGGCAAACGTTCAGACGACGGCATGTACCACCCTGATTCGAAGTTTGACAACGGTCAATACCATCCCGATCCCAAGTTCGATGACGGCAAGTATCACGTCGGTACTACCGGAGGCAAACGTGCGGACGACGGCATGTACCACCCTGATTCGAAGTTTGACAACGGCAGCTACCATCCAGATCCCAAGTTCGACGACGGCAAATATCACGTCGGTACTACCAGAGGCAAACGTTCGGACGACGGCATGTACCACCCTGATTCGAAGTTGAACGACGGTCAGTACCATCCCGATCCCAAGTTCGACGACGGCAAGTACCACCCGGGGAAGCATAATGCGAGGAGGGGCTTCACGCATCAGGACAAGGTGCGCGCGAATAGGAGAAGGGCTGTGCAATACTAGGCTTGGGAAGTTGTAGGCGCTATTTATTGGACTTTGATGCAAATGTCACTCTTTCACATAAACCTGAAGCTCTCCCATGTGTGATTAGGACTAGCGGGATCAAACATTTGAAAATAATTCAATGGGCGTGTCCGCGTTGTGAGCCTCTTTCTGACAGCGTACCCAAATTTATGTCCAAATCAGGGAAAACTCCGGGGGAAATCGGACTGTTTTCTTTCCTTCTATTGTATCTGTGCGGGGTGCGTTTACTTGGCCAGTAAGTCGCGAGGTCTGCAGTGGCTTTGCTTTCCAATTTTGTTGTGACGGTCCTAGCACACTTCGAGGCAAGGCCACTACTTCGGGTTTTCGGACAGTCCTGTCTGTCCAGTATCCAAAGCACAGGCGGTCAGGCAATCTGAAACATTCGATCCCCTTCAACGTATGACTCACAAGAAAGCATTGCCAAGGCTTCAAGCCTTCTACTTATAATGTAAAGGTCATTGTACCTGGGGCGTTTGTGAGTTGACTTTAGCTTGTGTCTTAGCTTCTCGTGATCGCATGCGTCCTCAAGTTGCCTAGTCCATAGTAGGCTGCGCGTTCAGATTCTTCAAGACCACGAGTGAAGTCACCCTCAAAACCTTGTCTCCTGATACTCGTTATCTCAACATCATTCTTGATGGAGTCCAGTGAGATACCAGACGTGCTGCTCCACTGGAAGACTAGTTAATAATCACCCAATGTTTAGCTGTGATTAGCGCTCGCAATGCACGCCTGCCTGCAGATTTCAGAGATTCTGAGAATGATTTTTGAGGAAGTGACACAGGTCACGAATAGCGTCGTACGGCCATCATATACTACTCTATACCACCTGGCGGTGACATGTCGAGCTTTCCGAGGGCCGGCACTGGACATCCTATGGGCACACATACTAACGCCGGACGTGCTTGTCCTGTGCCTGCCTCAGGACGCTCGCTCTCAACCCATACGAGAATTGACCCTGGAGAGCTTCGATCAGTTCGAATGCACGCCTTCCGGAATCGCTGCAGCATTCAGGGTGGTGAGTCAAGCCTTTTCTTCTTTTGAATGCAATTCATTTATTGTTTGTCGATTTCAGAGACTTCTCAGACCCTTGACTGATGATGATTGGACTACCTTTCGAATGTATGCGCGTCGCGTGCGCTCGCTCACTTTCGAAGAATATAACGTCGAGTCCTACAGCATGATGAGAGATCACGGGTTGCACGATAGTGCTGCACTTGCTCTCCTGGGCCCTTCTGCTTCGTCGCCCCCGCCGTTTCCTCTCCTTCGCGAGCTGTACTGGTACGACAAGCGCGATGTGCTTCTGCCTTGCCTGCAGCGCTGCATTTCCACCACCCTCACTCGACTAGTCATTCATTCGGAGCTTTGGCCATCAGCAATGGTCGATATCGTCGCAGGCCTGGGCAAGGCTTGTCCTAAGATCAAAGAATTTCGTTGTTCGATGCCGACTGCTAGTGCATGCGCCATGCTTTCTGATTTCGTCACCTGCTGGGATGATTTGGAGATATTGGAGACGGGAGCGGTGAATGTCCAGGCACTGCAGCATCTTGCGTCCCTGAAGAAGCTGAGGGAGTTGAAGATCCTCGTGCCAGAAGATTACAGCCTGGACCTGGACCCGACATCGACGTTCAGCGTCATGTTTTCGTTGGACAAGTTCAGCATAGCTGCTGCAAGTCCCGAGCTGCTTCTCGCTTTTTTGGTGCCCTTGCAAATTTCCGCCAGGAGTGGGCATTTGACCGTCGATAAAGCTTCAGACGTGTTTTATCTCGACCGACTACTTTCCTCCCTCACAGAGCACTTCAATCCCAACGTTTTAGAGTCGTTGAATGTTGAGGTGGATCACCCCACCGACCCTACCAATCACGCCCTTTTCGAACTGACTGCTTCCGCTTTCCGAAATATTCGGGGTTTCACAAAGCTCACCAATCTCGATCTCAGTTCGATGCATGTCTCTATCACCGATGGCGAAGCTCTAGACCTTGTTTCCGCTTGGCCAAAGATAGAACATCTTTACCTTGACACGGCCTGGGACTGGGGAGTTGCCCACTTGAAAGTGACGTTTCACGGGCTTGCGGGTATCCTCGAGCACTGTCCAAATTTGCGCTCCATAGGGTCAACCTAGACACATCAGCTCTCCACGACTCACCTGTCTATGTTGATTATCGATACACTGGTATCACCCGAGAGAAAGTCACTAAGCTAAATGTTGGGTCTGCGGAATGCGACGATGTTGAGGCCATTGCCAATTTGCTAGCTGGGATGTGCCTCAACTTGATTCACATCTCTCGTGCGAGCTTTAATGTTGATTCCGACAATCCTTCCATTCATGATGAATGGTCAGAAGGGGTGAAAGATGGAGGGAGGTCGAAGGTTTCATCGCTCAGAAGAGAGGTGAGCAATGGTGAGTGCGCTTTATAGTCACATAGTCGTGCCTTCATATCTCCCAGTGTAGGATTATATACCAGTGGTGTATGATGTAAAGAATTGGTGCTGCTGACGACTGCTAGTGATCATGTACACTGATATTCAGCAAGGTATGTAACCGAACTTATTGGACTTTGATGCAAATGTCACTCCTTCACATAAACTCTTATATTCTCTTTCATACAATCATGACCAATTGGGCGTGTCTGCGTCGCAAGCCTCCTTGAGCAGCTTTCAGCGTACCTAAGCCGGCTGCATGACGTGAACTTTGAGAACGACCTACAACCGCATTGGATCTGCACGTGTTGGATATGTTTCGAGGTC